>NW_016690225.1:3775254-3805718 GCF_001604755.1 Lepidothrix coronata
ACTCCTCTTGGACTGGCAGAGACAGGAGGTCACTCATGCAGGCACACACGGGACACTCTCCTGCCCCACGAGTCACCAACTCACTGCCTAGTCCAATACAGTGCTTGATGCAGGCACACAGAAATACTCATTCCATGGGCACCCCACATACGCAGCTCTCCCCAAACACCCTCCACCCACCTGATACTCTGATCCAGACCTGCTCACCAGTGAGTTCAGCTTGGAGTTTATTAGTGAATGATACATGCACACGTCACACACCACAAGGATTGGGGCAAACAGGGACACTCACTGCCCCCCACAGCTGGGACCAGGCACATCACCTGTGACATACTCCAGCCAGCATCGCAGTGCCACTGACTCATTGCAGTCATGCTAGTCCCCCCCAGTAGCTGGTGTTTGTATGTCCATCTTTTCTTTATCACCTGATTCGCCAAGGACCTTAAGGGATCTACACTGTTAGGACAAGTACTGCAGAATCATAGGATGGTCGACACTGGAAGGGACCTCTGGAGGTCATCTAGTCCAATCTCCCATCAAGAATCAGTTGCTCAGGAGCATGTCCACATGGCTTTTGAATACCTCCAAGGACATAGATAGTCAAGTAATATGTAGATACTTAAGTAACCTGTATCTTGTCCATAAAAAAATGGGCATGGACAGGAAAGAACACTCACAAAGCCTAATTTTATACACATAAGTGCCTTAAACTAGATGATTTCTTTAAACTTCCTATTTGGTCAAGTGAAAGACATGGTATGTAACCCAGGTGCCCAGAACAGATCAAATTCCCAGGAAGGGTGCAAAACATTCAATGGAACCTGGCCACTTATGCACTGAGTTCCGTTCGTCTTCTGTGCCATCTGAATCTTCCCCTTTGTCCTCAGGGCAAGTGGTACAGCACAGCTCATGCTTACAAAGCTAAACCCTTCTCTCCATTCTCCTTGCAAAGCTGGTTATGACCATATTGCTTATTGGCCTACATTGTCTCCAAGTTGTGCTCTTCTGATTGGTTGGCCCAGGCCAAAACTGACAGGGAGCATGTTAACAAGCAAACAGCATGGATGATCACATACCTGTCCTCAAACCATGTCTTACACTGTTTAATTTCCTTTTATTGGCCATAGTCATAGAGGTCGTTCCTCATTCCATGCTTCTAGACTTAATCATTTTGTATGTCATTGGTGCCTATAATTAGGTCACAAATTCACTCATTTTGCAAACTACTGTAGCCCATGAAGATTTTGCAGCTCTCAGTTGTTCTGCCAGAGGTCACTCTTCTCACAGCTCTTCCATGGGAAGGATCACACAAACCCTCCCTCATACCCTTTGGGCAAAGTCAGTAAGGTTAACTTAATCTGTCAATAAAAGCAGTTGAAGCTAAACTGACTAACTTTGCCAAAAGCAGGTTAAGGAGAATTCACATAATCCTCGAAGCAGGAAGGGCATAAGGCCAGGCTTACTAGAGATGAGCCTGGCAGTGGCAGGCCTGTGAAGGGGCAAAACTGTTAGTCCACCTGAAGTGCATCTATATCAATGCACGCAGTATGGATAGCAAGCAGGAGGAGCTGGAAGCCGTTGTATAGCAGGAAAGTTATGATGTAGTCACTGTCGCGGAGACATGGTGGGATGACTCTCACAACTGGAGTGCTGCAGTGGATGGTTATAAGCTCTTTAGAAGAGGCAGGTGAAGCAGGGGAAGTGGTGGGATAGCACTGCACATTAGGGAGTGCCTTGATTGTATTGAAGTTGACAATGATGAATATGACAAGATTGAGTGTCTGTGGGTAAAGATCAGGGGGAAGGTTAGAAGGACAGACGTCATGGTGGGAGTGTGTTATAGACTACCCAACCAGGATGAACAGGCAGATGAGGCTTTCGACAAGCAGCTGGCAGAAGTCTCATAGTTGACAGCCCTTGTACTCATGGGTGACTTCAACTTGCCAGGTGTCTGCTGGAAATACAACACAACACAGTCTTGGTGTGTGGAAAGCAACTTCCTAACACAACTGGTAAATGAGCATACTAGAGGAGCCTACCAGATCTGTTGTTTGTGAACAAAGAAGGACTGGTAGGTGATGTAGTGGTTGGGGCATAGTGATCATGAAATGTTAGAGTTTTCTATACTGGGTGAAGTAAGGAGGGGTACTAACAAAACCTCTACCCTGGACTTCTGGACAGAGTATTCAGACTATTGGAATTTGGCCTATTCAGGACAGTGATTGGGATAGCCCCTTGGGAAGCAGCTCTTTAAACGAAGCGGCTCAGGAAGGCTGGACTTAGTTTAAGAACAAAATCTTGAAGGTGCAGGAACAGGCTGTCCCTATGTTCTGAAAGCTGAGCCAGTAGGGCAGACAACCGGCCTGGATGGGCAGGGGACTTTTGGAGGAACTCAAGGGGAAAACAGAGGGTTTATCACCTTTGGAAAAAAGGGGAACTGTTTAAGGATGTTGTTAGGTCATGCAGAAAGGAAATTAGAAAGACAAAAGCTCAATTAGAATTTTACATTTTTGTAAAGGATAATAAAAATTGTTTTTTTATAAATACATTAATAGCAGAAGAAGGAACAAGGAAAAGCTCCATTCTTCATTGGACAGGAGGGATAATATAGTCACCAAAGATGAGGAAAAGGCTGAGGTACTTAACACCTTCTTTGCCTCAGTCTTCAACAGTAAGACTGGTTATCCTCAGGACAGATGGCCTCCTGAGCTGGTAAACAGCAAATGGGAGCAGAATGGACTCCCTGGAGTGCATGGAGTGACCTGCTGAGCTACTTAGATGTTCACAAGTCTATGAGAATGGATGGGATTCATCCTAGGGTAATGAGAGAGCTGGCAGAAGAGCTGGCCAAGTCGCTCTCCACCATTTATCATCAGTCCTGGCTCACTGAGGAAGGTCCCAGATGACTACAAGAGAGTGCCCATCCACAAGAAGAACCAGAAGGAGGATTCAGGGAACTACAGGTCTGTCAGCCTGACCTCAGAGCCTGGCAAATTTATGGAGCACATCATCTCGGCTGTGATCATATGGCACATGCGGAACAACCAAGGGATCAGACCCAGCCAGTACAGGTTTAGGAAGGGCAGATCCTGTCTGACCAACCTGATCTCCTTTTATGATCAGGTGAGCCATCTGGTGGATGAGGGAAAGGCTGTGGCTTTAGTCTAGCTGGACTTCAGCAAAGCCTTTGACACCGTCTCCCATAGCAATCTCCTGAAAAAGCTGGCAGCCCACGGCTTGGACAGGAGCACCCTGTGCTGGGTTAGGAACTGTCTGGATGGCTGGGCCCAAAGAGTGGTGGTGAACGGTGCTGCATCCAGTTGGTGGCCAGTCACTAGTGGTGTCCACTGGGGATCAGTGTTGGGTCCAGTACTGTTTAATATCTTTACTGATATGGAGAAGGGGATTGAGTCTAACATAAGCAAATTCCTGGACGACACCAAGATGAGTCAGAGTGTCAATCTACGGGAGGGTAGGAAGGTTCTGCAGAGGGATCTGGACAGGTTGCATAGATAGGCTGAGGCCAGTGGCATAAGGTTCAACAAGAACGAGTGCCGGGTCATACACATTGACCACAATAATCCCATGCAGTGCTACAGGTTTGGGGCAGAGTGGTTGGAAAGCGATTCAGTGGAAAAGGACCTGGGGGTGCTGGTCGACAGCCAGCTGAACACGAGCCAGCAGTGTGCCCAGGTGGCCAAGACGGCCAATGGCATCCTGGCCTGTATCAGGAACAGTGTGGTCAGTAAGACTAGAAGTGATTATACCTCTGTACTTGGCATTGATGAGGCCACAGCTCTAGTACTGTGTCCAGTTCTGGGCTCCTCAATTCAGAACAACATTGAGATGCTGGAGCGGGTCCAGAGAGAGGCAACAAAGCTGGTGACCTTATTGCTCTCTGTGATTACCTGAAAGGAGGTTGTAGACAGATGGGGTTTCACCTCTTCTTCCAGGCAACTAGGGACAGGACAAGAAGACATAGTCTTAATCTGTGCTAGGGGAGGTTTAGGTTTGACATTAGGGAGAAATTCTTCACTGAAAGGGTGATTAGATATTGGAATGGGCTGCCCAGGGAGGTGGTGGAGTCACCATCCCAGGAGGTGTTTAAGGAAAGACTGGACATGGCACTATTAGACTGCCATGGTCTAATTGACAAAGTGATGTTTCATCAAAAGTTGCACTCTATGATCTCAGAGGTCTTTTCCAACCTAATTGATTCTTTGATTCTGTGATCCTTCCTGCTGGCAGGGCTTAGGTGGTCACAGTCTGCTGTAGCCAGCAACAGACCACTAGTAGAGAGGAAACATATGGAGTAGTAAAACCTCCACATGGTCTTGGGAGGTGAGTTTTGGTGATCAGGCAATGAAATGCAAATAAATTAAACCTCATGTGCAGCTGCTTGCCTAATAATTGTACAATAATTGGGCCTTTTCCTGAGAAAGCAGCAACAAGCTAATACAAGCCAGAGGTAATTATCTTATCAAGTGAGTGAAAAGTTCACACTGATGGGTGAACCAATTACAGACTAATGTGCATTTAAAGATCTTGTGACACAAGTCCATCAGTGATTTGTTTTAAACAGAGGTTGATGCCATTGTAAATCTTCTGAGCCCCATGCAGCTAAAAGCTTTGCAATAAACAGAGCTCTGCAGTCCTGTAGCTGTCATTTGAATAAGAGCTTCTCTTTTAGGAAAGAAGTCCTTGCCGCTGGAAAGAAGCTTCAAGAATACATGTGTGCTGTGGCTGACAGCAGTTGGTAGCACTAAGCCGTTCTCCTCCTGGTCTCACTGTTGCAATCACAAATAATATTACTCATTGATGCCAGTGGTGCTTATCTGGAAATGACCTACAGTGGACCTCAGGGGCACTGACACAGAGGAGGAGGTAGATAGCCCCAAATGAGAAAACCTACATCTTCAACAAAGTAAGAGGAAAAAGGTTATGTTCTACACTCTATAAGGAAAAAGGAAAAGGAAGGGGGAAGGAGAAGAAAAAGGGGAAAGGGAAGCAGAAGAGGAAGACGAGGGAAGAGATACTGTCAGCAAGGATTCTCTCAGGACTCTATGTTTTACCCATAATGTTACATTGTGATTCTGATTTAAGAAGCCACATCCACCTTCTCTCTCCTGTGCCTTAGCCCCAAACCCATTTAGTTGTACAGCTCTTAATGGGTTTGTGGTTTTAAGCAGCTGAAATTGCCTGGTGTTATAATAGTGTTGTGGTCCCACACAACGTTTCATCTTCCTCCACCCACTGAATTTGTTGTTTATTTATTTACCTGAGGGATTCCAGTGAGAATATTTGGAAAGGAGACAGCAAACCCTTGTGTCAGCACAATGATTAGGGGCTATGAATTGCTGACAAAGGAGAAGAAAGTGGCTTAAAGTAGAAAAGGGATGGAAAAACTGCTGCCTGTGAAAAAGCAACAGTGATCAGAAAGATGGTATTTACTGCTATTCAGATATAAGGCAAACTTAACTACTTTGTATTGACAGCATGTAGTTTAAAGACATTGGCTGAGCCTGGATGTACACATTTGTAAAGACAATGTTTCAAGTTTACCTTAGCTGTTTTAGAAAAACACCAGAAAAGTGCCATTACAGATGACCCTTAAAAAGATCAAGGGAGACCTAGTTTAGAAATGAAATCACCCTGCAATTTTCAATCAAAGGCATTTAATATGGAACTCTTACATTCCTGTGGCAGAACCACAATGTTAAGCAGCCAGAGGTAACCTGCAGCCGCTGCCGTTTACTTGTGACATTCCTAGGCTTTGTGCAGCATTTCTAAAAATCAGATGTCCTCAGTGAAAGGTGAAGCTGCACTGCAGCCCTCCTTGAATCTACTTCTGCAACTCTCAGCTTCATGCCCTTGCTTCACCTGGTGTAGGAATAATATTCTCATTCAAAATTCAAACAGTAGATGTATCACTTATTTCTTCTTTCATATCATGGTATTCATTGGTATCAAGACTGGTTTTAAATGTTTTTAGTTTGAAGGAGTAAAGAATGGCAACATATGTAGTCCTAGGATGTGACATGGTCTTTCAACTACATAAAGAGACAGACTGACTCAAAAATACTGCTGGGCAGCTTGTTCCCAATGCCAATATTTGTTCACAATGGGAGAGGTATCATGTCTGTGACAGAGTTCATGGTCACTTTCAGAAGAAAGAGATTATTATAAAAAACAACTTTGGGAAAAACATTTCATTGTCAAAAACACCTATATGCTGCTGCCAAGACACTTTACATCCTAAAGTAGTGCTCCTGAAAGTGACTTATCTTAACAGATCCCACTTTCACTTTCTTCTGATGCGCACGTCATGGTGTGTCCTGCTGATTACTAAGCTGCATAGGGCTATATTTGGATTACTGTGTCTTTTTTAGAACACTGATCTTTCTGTTGTCAGCATTGTAAGTACAAATTACAGGACAGTTTTTCTTATCCACTGAGACCCATTAAGGGAATTATATGAGCAAATGATATCAAAGTTAAAGTTTAAATACAATAAAATACTAATAACACTTCTTGAATAACATTTCTTATGTTGAGAATATGGCAAAGAAAATATACACTCACTCTATTAGAAGTATAATTTTATAATTAATCTCATGAATATTATGCAAAACTCAATTCATTTTATAATGTCCTCTCATTTCCATTGGAAACAGACTTTCAAAACTTGAGTGCTGTAATTAAGGTAAATGTGTTTTTAAGGTAAGTAATCCGCTTTTGTTTATGCCTGCTAGCTACATATTGACTGTTCTCATTTGAATTAGCACACAGGCACTGTATTTTAATTAAGTAAATAGCATTACCAATTAGCAAACCTTAATACTTCACATATTCAGCCTCAGTATTTGAAGTTCTCCAGGAATGTTTTTATCATTCAAGTTAGTTTTGCATACTTATCATGTGCAACTATGTAGCTCAACTAACTGTTTACTCCACAATCAGTGACTTACATGCAAGTCAACTGAAATACTTATTTACTTTTGCTATTAACAAGGGAACAAACCATTTACTGAAATCAAGGATTATTCAAAGATCCTATAAGTTATACACTGAAAGGCAGTTGAATTCTATACTTGTTAAATAGCTTGTGATGCATATGACAGTGATTTCTTACTTAGATCCTGCTACAAGAAAACATTTCAGTAAGAAGTTTGGGCCCCAGTCCTCTTAATCATAAGGAAACAAAACTGTCATGTCAGCAGAGATCTGCCGAAGTAAGAATCCTCAAGTGATGAAAGACTTCTCTTAATTATTTATAATGTACTGTGAGTTAGCTGCACTGTTTCCTGAAAACCCAAGGTTTAGATCAGGCTCATCTGGGAACGATTTTAAAAATGGTAGCTCTCACTTGTCAGACTCACAATTAAGTTTAACTTTAGCATGTCTGGGATGCCCTGGTGGTTGTGACATTTTAGAATTTCCCACAGACATTAAATAGGCAGCAATGCTCCAAAGTGTTCAGAAATGTTCAGGAATGATCAGATGAGCCCATGTTTTCATTCGATGTTTGATTTTCCATACTTCCAACAAGAAAAGTAAAGATGCAAGTAAAGATGCAGAGACTTGGAATAATTCTTTGTTTTCTATTACCATTTTGAAGTTAGACATTTTTCCAGCTCATGTGTTTGAAATTAAACTCCTGATTGACACAGTTCATTTATCTATCTACTGAAATTTGGCTTGTATTTATATTTAGGAATGAGAAAGTGGATGTAATCTGCCCTACAACTTCACAATGTTCCCTTTTTGTTTTTTTTACAGTAATGTGCAAAGAGCATAGAAGGATTAAGTTATTGAGCAAAGTAGATTGTACTTTCAGTCTTTCAGTAGTAAATAAAGGAAATAAAATATTCTCCTTTTATACAGAGACATTGTAACATGTAGAAGAGATACATTGTAGCATTTCCTGTTTCACTTCCCCCCCCCAATATGACATACTGTCAAATAAGAGACTTATAAACATTTTTAGTATAACAACACAGAATTACAGATTTTGTAACACATTCTTCTTCTCTCTCTAAGGCCAACTCTGCAGCAGTAATCTTCGACTAATGAGATGTGACTTATATTCCTAGCTGCTTATTTTCAATGACTAACAAACCATCACACATAGATTAAGGTATTATCCAAGACTGCAAAACCTCAGTTCTACGGCTTGGTGAGCAACATATGGAAATGAGTTTTTCACTTCTTACTTTTGAATTAATTCTTCTGTTGTTTGTATGTACATAGATGCTTCTTCAAAAGCTGATAAAAGTGAGTCCATTCAGCAGAATGCCAAATAGGGTACTCTGACATAATTTTAAAATTTAGATTATTGTTGAATAATGAAATGTTCCCATATATCTGGTGATAGCAGCTTCTTACTACCAAAATTATCATGACCCCAGATTTTGCAAAGCAAAATAAAAGCCTGACAATAAACTAGGATGAGTGATTGTAAGGAGCTTGAGAAACACTGCTTAAATATACCATCTGAGATAGAAATCCACAAAATTGAGTGAATATGTGCCTGTGTACATGCAGATAATCACCCCCAAAAATGTAGCACAAACTTGTTATACGCACCATCTTCTATATTAATCATGACCATAGAACACAATGAGAAATTGATTGGTGGGTCCATTTAATCTAGAAAAATGGACATACTTTAAGCTAGTGAGGTCTCCTTCCACATAATTTGCATTTGATTGTTATTTTAGCCTTTTTCAATTTGAAAATGTAAATAAGTATCCATGACAAGTTTGAACCAGCTGAATCTAATAGCTGTCATCATTCATTTCAAACACCATCCTGTCCAATACAAAATATATCTAAAATATGCAGTATTTCACATATCAAACAAGAGGATTTGTACAAAATTCAATGTTTCAGTGACCTAAATACAGAGGTAAAAGGATCACCTTCACAACATGAAAAACCAAGAGAGCAAAGTCCTGGCAAAAAGTGCTAAGTTTAAATCCCAGTATCTGTCATGAAGGACATGAGGACAGGAACTTCTGGCCCCACTATCCTCTCAGTAATGAGAATATTAGCTGATATTAACTATTCAGCACGTCATGATGACAGAGAGTAGCACTTGGATCTTACGCAGGCTGAGCTTTATAGTCAACCTCTATCTAGAAACATATTGACAGTCACTGGAGATCAAAGTTGCAAAACCACAAAATACTACCTACATGGGCAACTGTATTTTCTTGACAGTCTTCTTTCCATTTGAGCCTATAGACCCACGCAGGGTATACAAAGCAATTTTATCTCACACTCACAGAGATATAGATCACTGTGGCAAAGGGTACCTTGCAGTAAAAAGGTTATGCTCTACTTGTCAGTCATAGCTATTATTAACTGTGTTTCAGACAAATGCACATGCTGTTGTGATACACCTTGGATATGCCTGCATGGGGATCCCCAGGCTGGCTCTGAATGAGTTAGGTTCAGAACTGGAAGCAATGCAGTTGTAGTACCTGGACTAATCGTTCTTCTCTCTTAGGGCTACTCACAACCATATTCATTGGGCAGCCAAGACAACTCTGATGCAGGTGTATTGTTTCCATGAGCTATATTGAAGTGCAGATGAACTAGTTCACTTAGAGCTAGCTTTATTGCTGGTAAAGTGTTGTGTTGGATGGAGAAAGAGAGACATTTATTATGAAAAATAACCATTTGAATAACCCAGTAATGCTGACCTAACCCATCTGGATGTGCCCAACCAAACCAAATAATGACTTTTAAATTGCCTGAACCAGAGTGATGAAACATTCCATACAGCTCGAAAAGCTTTCAAACAGTAACGATCAATTTATTGTGCTAGATTTTAGACAATTTAATAATAACAAAGAGCGTCACTTATGGTGTACAAGAGATGGGCTTGTTCTCCTGACCTATTCCCACATCCTGACAAAACCAAAAGCACGTAATTACTGTACCTTTGCATAAGGCATAAGGGTAGACTAGTTGTTTAAGCAAGAACAAGAAGAAAGAATGGTTTTTTTTCTGTAGGTTTTTTTTGTGAGCCTCCTGGTTCACATATGACTTTTAGAAAGTAAATACACACCTTCAACTGTGGAAGCTGGCTAAGGTCTGAATTATTTCAGTTAAAGGAGTTTTATGCATTTAAGCATATAACATGCATTCATTTATGTATTTGCCAGCCTGCCTGTTTGTATGTCTATGTACACGTTGGCTGTGCAGAATCTTAACATTAAAGAAAGCTGGATCTGTTATATGAAAAAGACATCATGCTCCCAAAGTATCACTCGCTACCTGAATATCACGTGCAGTAGGGGCCACACTAAGGGCAAAGGGCCTCATCTACTTGTCAAAATAGCCATAAAACACTCTTCACATTAAGCAGAATAATCTACTGTCAGTTAAAATAAATTAGTGAATCATTTTCTTTCCTTGCCATGAATACAATCACTGGGGAAAATTATTCCATGGTAGCTCAATAGCTTGCAATGTTTTTTTGATGTTTCCCTTCCTGGAATAAGAAACACAGACCTTTGACTTTGCTTGAATCCTTTGAGTAAGGGAATTCAGCCTCGTGAACAAGTCCTGTTTTGCTTTTGTTTAGTATTATACTCAGCATGTCTGTTAAACAAGAAACAGGCATAGTTTGCATTCATGAGAAATACATGAAAAGTAAGTTGACATTCTTTTAAATATACACAGAGTAATTTGATTCTTCCGTCGGTAATGCAATTTTCAGTTGTATTTTTCGTATCATAAAGATAAATTGACATAATGTTTTATCTTCCATACTTTCTCCTTTGACTGTAAGTACAGACTATAGATAGTATTTTTAATAAAATGCTACTATTCTATATGGAAAATTTATGACTTTTTCATACTTTAGGATGCTTAGGAATTGGACTATTGATTTTAAAAATACTATTTTTCTTGTGTTAATAATTTTTAAAAAGTACAATAAATAAATAATGTCCAACTCTTCAGTTGCTTTAATCTGAAACATAAACAGCACAATCTCTTCCCATCTTTTAAAATGGAGCAGAGGCTGATGCTTTATTTTCCTCTTTCTAAACACATTAATGGAGAAATACAGATGCAGATAAATAATAAATGGTAGCCACTGCTAAATAATAAACTAAGCAACGAATTCCATTATAGAGTTTCTGTGCCTCACAAATCAGATCTTGAGTTCTGTGCTGCAAACATGTATGACTACAAGAGACCTAAGTGCAACTGGGAAGACTACTCAGAAGTTTTCACATCTTAGAGTGTTTTAAGACTGAATCCTATAGACTACAGTAAAGCATTATCATCTGGGCTTAAAAGTCAGAGTTACTGCCATTCTAGCGCACTATCTTGTACCTCCTATGATCAGCTTTATAGCCTTTTGAGGAGATAAAGCTGCTATTCCACTACAAAGAAAAGTTTCAGAGACACCAGGTGGAATTATTCCAGTTCTAATTAACCTGTCTAAATACTAATTTATGTGGTGGAAGTTGTATTTAATCATTCAGATTTGCAAATTATGGCTGTGAAAGAGATCCAGAGAGCCCATTTAGGTGCTCAGAAGAGTGAGCTACATATTTTCAGAAAGTCTGTTCAGAAAGGCAGACATCTCCATCTGTAGCCAGCCAGTCTTTCAGCATCTATATTATTCATCACCTATGTTTTGGATCACAGACATTCCCTATGCACAGGTTTTCAAAGAAGAAACAGTGTAGATATACTATACTAATATAGTGGTATCTGAATGCTACATGCTTCCCTAAATAATCCTACTCTCCATGCATTTTCAAGCCTTCCTAAAATACACCAAAAGCAATAAGCTCAGCAGTAGACAGTGCCTTACTAGCTAGTGTTCTGGTCATTACAGTAATTTTTCAGGGTAGGGGAGATCTGTATTCCATTCCATGTTTCACATTACGTAGATTCTGGTCACCAGAAACAACCATGGGCGTTAGAACACAACAGTAAGAACCTTCTTTTCCTGCCTCCATGACAAAGTGACATAGTTTCTTGTTTATTCTTCTGACACAGTCCCCACAGGATCAATGTGTTGTTGTCCCCGCTCCCCCCCCCAAACAATTGGTTAGGTAGCTCTTCTGGGAACTGGAAGGTATACATATGTTAGGAATGCTGTGGAATTTTCTGGATAAATGCTCTAACCACTGATACTTTAGCGAGAAAGAGCTTTCCTCCCTCAAAAGAGCATGGGTCTCTACAGCTTAAACAGATCTATTCAGCTAACAATAGAAAATAGATTTTCTACTCCGAGGAACAGGCCAACTGAAAGATGGGGATAAGTAACACCACTAGTTTTCCGTGTCCTTCATGTTCCCTGATGAGATTAACATTTTCCAGCCTAGTCGTAAAG
This sequence comes from Lepidothrix coronata, assembly GCF_001604755.1. NCBI lineage: Eukaryota > Metazoa > Chordata > Aves > Passeriformes > Pipridae > Lepidothrix > Lepidothrix coronata. The sequence goes on from NW_016690225.1 coordinate 3,787,619, forward strand.
ACCATGGAGGAGACATCTGACCAGTGCCATTTGGAGCACTGAGTTGCTGCAGCATGGAACACACCTGGATTATGCCTCCTGCACTATTCTGCTGGGGCCAGCTGACCACACAGGAGGCTCCCAAGGACACTCTCTCTTGCTAAATGCCTACATTACAGCAAGGCTAAACACACCTAAAGTAACAACTGATTTGTTGGCTTTTGTGATCTTTGCTCTCCCCTTCACTATTTTTATTTATCTGTTCTTGCTTTTGATATTTTATTAAACTACAGATTTGCAGCAAATAATTATTATATTTTAAATAACAGGATTCAGTCTTGTAGTATGAGTCTTGAAAAGACAGCATTAAAAATTAATATGTCTGGTTATATGTAGGAAGGTCCATCTGCTTCACCTGACCTTTGAAGAGTGGTCTAAGGTATAGGCTGGTGCATGAGCCACTAGCATTTCTACATGTGTTGCAGCTTGGAGGAAAGACAGGCTGATCTTGTTGTACTGAGTGGTCGTAATTTTAAATACTTAGCAAGACACTTACAGTCCATATGTTAGACCTTTTATCTCACTGTGAACCTAAAGAAAAAGTAGAATAAACATTCTTTTTTTTTTAATAATATTGCATCACTGTAGCAGATCAGATGAACAGTCTATCAAGACTAATATTTTACCTCTATCCATGATGTAAACTTTTGAAAAAATACACACATGTATATATGTGCATCTGTTTGGTGGCATGAGTGTATTTGTGTTAGTGAAAACTTACTGTCTAAACATGTTACATCTATCCAACTGTGTTTAATACTCTGCACTTATCTAAGACTTGCTATCAGTTTTATAGGATTGCAAATCCAGCTGAAGAAGGTAACTGTGTAAAGTAGTAGAATAATCTGAACCGTTCTATTTTTTGTGGATTATTTTTATTTAACTAAGCACTGTATAAGCTGTATAAGATCAATAAAACCCATATTAATGGAGGAAAATCTGGGTAACAAATAGACTTTTCAAAGCAATTGGAAGTCACCTTTCTCATAGGCTCCAGTTTAGGCTTAATGGTATTTGATATCTTTAACAACTATGGGTAATAAAACTACTGCTAATAAAATCTGGTTATGATAAAAAATCATTGACTAGACCATAACAATAAGTCACTAATATGGATCTAAGATGATAAATGTATATTTTCATATAAATGTATATTTGCATACATAAGAAGTAAAATTATTATGGCAATTGTGTTATATGCAGCTATTTCTCAAAAAAAAAGGCTTTGCTAAAGAGAGGGTGCATAGAATATACTCTCTCAGCATGACATGTTGACAACAAAAGCTGGCACATTCAAAACATGACTAAATTCAGGCTATTTGAACAGGAGTTTGGATCTGGAATAAATCCAAAGAAGAACACTAACAAGTACTAAAAATGAGTCTGTGGATTATTCTATTCAGCTCTGACAATCACACTTCAAAAAGAGTGTTGAAAAATGGGATGACCTTCAGCAAAGAACAAGACAGATTTTAAGTTCCTCTCTCCTTCAAGGCAATGAATCTGCTCTCGCACTTGTACCTGCACAGACTTGCCATGTTAAGGGAGGTACCACCCACAAACATTTCTCTAGTCTTAAAATGAGCCAGATACTTTTCAAATCTAGCTCTGATATTTTATTCTATAACTTCCAGTGGCTATGAATTCCACACATTGAGAATAGATATGTCCACCACTGTTGAAAATTAGGTGTTTAGGGAGTTTTCAAAATACAATTCTTTTACATGACATATGGTAGGAGCTCTTTTGTGTACAGGGAATTCTGATAAACTTTAAAACTTGCAACAGAAAGTTTTACAAACTATAATAGTCACAGTGTATATACCTAGCTTCTTCTAAAATGCAATGAGCAAAAGTATCTGTCTCCTGTATGAAAAGGTCATTAGATATTTTTTTATGTGGTATCTGATAACGGTACCACAGACACCAATTTTTAATATGTTATAATACTAGTATGGGTAGGTCCACACAATTATAAACATATAAGAAGAAGTTACTGTACACAAAAAAAAGACAGTTTTCAAGTTATAATAATTTACCCTTAATAAAAAAAAAATATGCTGATAAAAGCAAATATTGGGAGCATAGCAATTTTATTTAAATGAAAATAGTTGTCTAGTTAAAGAAAATGTTGACAGCTCATCTAATGTAACTTTAAACACTAAATAGGAATTTAACAAAGAATGAGCAGTAAAGGATGCAAAGGTAAAACATAACACGATGAAGGAATAAAGTTTAGCCACAATATAATTTTCTTAGGCCAATAACCTCTATTAATTTACATGGTAGATATTGCGCAATTTTTACTGCTTAATACATTCAATGAGTCCATACCACTAAAAAGGTAATTTCTAGAAGCTTCAAATATAGAACAGCATAGGGGGAAAAAAAGTGACACCTCTGCCTCAGGGAAGACACAACACACTATAAACTACAAGATATAGAACACATGAAATAAAAATAATTAAAATGTTGCCGTGGGAGTTAGGTGCTGAAAAAAATCTCCCGGAGCAGTTAATTAGGGGTGAGATAAGAAAGGGTTTATTGTGCCAAGGCAAAGATGTTACAAGACGCGCGCAGGCCGTGCCTGAGATGTTACATTTTATAATACCATCCATCCAATCCCAGATGTGTCCACCCTGTGGCCTTTACTCTGGTCCGCCCTGGGTCCACCCCCTGAAAATGGGTCTGGGGTGCATTTCAGGACCCCCTGTTCATCCCATCTTCATCTTCATCAGAGCACAAAAGGGTACATAGTCACCCAGTTTTTGACCGTGTTCTGTGGTTTAGGTCAAGATACAAGCATTCTCCAAACAATCTGGGCCTTGCCTTGACAGAAGACTAAACATTTCTGCTGTATTCAGGGGTAGGAGTGATATAGGGTGCATAGAATGGGGTAAGAGGGTTAAGGAATGTGTAAACAAGGGTGCTAGAGGGAAAGGGACAAGAGACAAAGGAGGGAGGGTTGCTGCTTTTAAAATCTACTTATAAAACTTATAAGGCTTACCAATAATAGAAAAATAAAAAAAAAATTAGGGGCTTAAGGCATCAAAAATTATTCAAATTTTATTTCACACAAAAGCAAAACTCATGGCTTCCTTCTGTACCTTCAGGATCTTGAGAGAAGGTAAACAACTCTGTAAGTTTTGGCAATTTACTTCATATATTCTACAGTCAGTCATCGGAAAGTCTTCAGATAATCTCTTTAATTCAGCAATGCAAAAACTTTGTTGCAGAGTAGCCCTTCCTGTGCCTGTGGTGTCGTGCTGTGCAGCAGTGTCAGTCCTTGCATGTCATCTGCCCAAGTCCTCAGCTGCCCACACAATGCTGAATCTACAATCTCTCTTAGGCTGGACAGTTAAAAGGTATCAACATTGACAATAATGTTCCAAAACTAGGGGTCCTGGGTTTGGACCTTTCTGATATTGGCATAAGGAAACATATTCTTCAGCCAACGAATTTAAACAGAAAGGCAGATGTGAAGTATTTACAGAATTTACATGGAACTCTGTAATACCATGCTTTCACTGGTTTTATTTATGCAAAAGTACTTGTCACCAGCTTTGTTGAAGACCAATCTAATTCAAGATTACAGGACTTGATAGTTTAGGACAGGCAAACTGTTCTTTTCATTTCTTTTTCTCTGTGTCCTGAATAGCGGTTCTCAGTGCTGCTAAGTGAAAAAAAGGTATCTTTGGAGAAAGAATAGATACAAAAGATCGTTGTGAAGAGGACAGCTGAATATCTAGAATTGCTACTAACAAGTAGGTTACAAAAATATTGTTTAAAGTAATTTCATTTCATTCAGAAATGGGAGAAAACTCAGAAAACACAGGGCATTTTGATCTATTCAACACTCGTCATGGAGGAAATGACAGCAGTACTACGTGAGTTAAATGTGCTTATTATCGGAATTGTATTTACTTTCCTTTGTGTGGGTTTTTTTCCTTTCTCACTTAGGAAACATCTAAAAGACCAAAGCTGTTCAAGTTTAATACCAGAACACCTGTTTGTCATAGAAATGCTGACAGACTTCCACCAATTGCAGAGAAGCAGCCTCAACTTTGTGAGTATAAAACTTAGCCATGAGCACAAACCCTTCACCATCAGGCTCACTGTTATCAGCAGAGTTTCTCAATCACACAGCTACAATCAGTTAGAACAAGTTGTCCCATATTCCTGTGGTTTGCAGCACTTCAGGGTGTGATTCTGCCCTTACGGATGGGATGTACTGTGCCCCGTATGTATCATGGTGTTTGCATTTTAAAAAAGAACAGAATAGAATATAGTAGAATAGAATATTGCAGTTGGAAGGGACCTATTAAAATCATCTAGTCCAAAGTCCCAATGCCTACTACATTTACTAAATCTGAATATGTTTAGAGCATCTATAAAGCATAATTTATTAATATAATATAAAAGGTAGTATTAAAATATGTACACTCATTCAGAAATACACATCAGATGTCCTTTCAATGCATATATATTTCTCTGAAGGGTAATTCACAAGTTCTGGTCCTGTTTTAGCCTTCATTTGCAAACACCATTAATACTCTCACAGGAGACTTATTTTTTTCCTAAAAACCAATCAAGTCATCTAAACATCTTGATCTTGACTACTGTGAAAACTAAGCATCTCTGTGCCTCCACAGTAATTCAAAAAGAAACATAGAAATTTCAGTTTCTGCAGCATATAATCCATGGTATGACCTTTGGAAAATACTAGAATATAGATCTGGAATGAGTCAAAAGCCTACACTGATCCCTGTTTTACCTACCCAACATCTGAAGTAAGCTCACCGCTAATTTCAGACTATTCAGGACATATGAGCCTTTAATTACCTGTTGTGGCAGAGTTCACCACTGCCCCTACTTAAGCCATAAACACCAGTGGTGGTTGTGATGAAGTAACTGCATCCCGCTCACTCTGGAATTTGGGTGACAGATGACAACAATGGCTGTATGTAACAGTGACCCTGATGTCTTGCTGGCAAGCAAATAAAATATAAGTCAAGTAACTTTGAAATCTTAGCTAAGTGCTATAAAGGATTGATCATGTGTATATGATCCTACCATCATATGTATATAATACTATAAACCATTGACAAAGTCTGGGACTAGGAGTGGATCCAGCTGCACTTAAACTCCTCTCTGAGGTGGGGTTTAGGACAAAAGGGGGTCCTTTCTAAACCTCTTGACTCTACAGGAGGCTCTCCTTGGCAGTTTTATTTGACCCTGTCCTCTATGCAGGAAATTATCAAGTGTACTTTGCCATCAAATCTTGCCAAACCCTGTCACATTTACTATCAAACTTTCTTATATCAATAAAATATATTGTTGCTTCTCTCTTACAAGTGAAGTGCCTAGTTCCATCCACGACATCTGTATTAAAGGGGAAGGTTCTGATATATAATTATCAGCAAAAGGTGATAAAGCACATGTGTAACAGACAAAGTGCTATACAACACCTTTTTGTACTCCTAAACACTGTCATGTATTTCTTCAGCTTGTGTCAACGATACTGGCTTTTACCTCAAACTTGGTGACTGCTGTTTTTTGGATTTATTATACTAATTCACTTCAATGAAAGCATCAATGAGCTAATAATTGATCAGTGACTGGTATTAGTCCTTCATTCTTATTCTGGAATGATTTACTATATTCAAAAGGGAAGTAGATTGATTCATTGAAATGATTACATCTAGTATCTTGCACCAAATGCCTCAGAGAATAATGAATTACAATTAAGGACAGGCATCTTCATTTTGTCTGTGATAATTTGAAAGTCACTGAGATTGTTTTTGGTTTGGAATTGAGTGCTATGAAGTTTTTCTTTTATGTATTCCTTCATTTTACCTGTGGGAACAGATAGGATGATGGAAAGTAAAATTTATAATGAAAAATAGGGTGAAATCGAAGCAGAGACTAGGCAGAATGAAAAATAAGCTAAAAGAGTCTCTGTATGGAAGCAGAGAAATGAGAGAATGAAAAAAAATAGCAGTAGAGATGTCAACTTAAAGCCTGTAAACAAGAAGCAAAGGAATACTGATATCCAACAACTGAGTTATACCAAAGACTTTCTAAGATGGGTAGCTCATTCTCACAAAAAGTTGTAGTTAATGTATTTCATGTAGTTGCTGCATCCTAGTAACATTTACTACAGAACTAAGCCTTTGAAAGTTAGGGTCCCAGTCTTCTGACAAAGATTACTGCCAAGCTTTGATCAAAACATTTCATTTTTCTATCTCTTAATTCTTCATTTATGAATAAGAATTAAAACATTTTTCCTGCTTAGTGATGTTGTTAATTTCATATATTATTGCTATAGTGTTGACCATTTTGGGAGATCTCTGGAATGCCTGTTGCTATGTTTTACAAACAGTGTCTTTCAGGAGTTACAATACATTCTCTGCAAGGCCCTGAAAAATGAAACATAAAATTTATAATAGATGGACAGTTTCAGTTTTCCAAATCAACAGTCATCCCTTTGATAAGAAAATGATGACTGATAAATGTGTTTGGCTAGGTAGACACAAATTATTGATATGCAATTATGAATAAGATAGTTGTGTCTAATATCATTAAGAACATCTCCACAGAAAAATTTAAAAGCCTTGGGACACTTTCATATTTGATTTCAGACAGAGGAATTCTTATTATTGTTGATATCCAACACTTTTATTATTTTGTATACCATTCCTACCTGATACACATATAGTGTTCTTATGATTTTGTTGTTTTCTATTGTGGTTAATTATGCATTTCATCCATTAATTTGAAAAAAATCTAAGCCTAAATTTAACTTCAAGCAGGTGAGCAGTTTCACAAGTTTCCCAAGATCAATGTTAATAATTGGGCCAGGAATATCACCCAGATTTTGTTTACATTTCCCTCCAAATCCAAGGTTTATCCTTCGTAACAGTAAGTACAGACTTTTGAATCTTACACAAGATTTACAGGCATTTCACAAACATCCTAAAAACAATGTAAAGTAAAATAGAGAGACCTATTTTTAAAAAAAGCCATAAAAGTGATCCTGCAGACTTAAGAATACTGCCTGAGGAGTAAAATTCAGCTACAGTATTCTAATAAAAGCAAGTACAAGATGGAAAGCAAATTATATCTGGATAAAAACAGTTACTTGGAGAAGAAGAAATTCTGCAAGCATGTTTAATAATAACAAAGGATTCAAAGGAACCTATTTATAAAATAGGAGGATTGCATTATGACAAAGATTTTGCTGACTACATCAGAGAAGCATGGAATATGCTTTGATGATTCAGAAATTACTCTTTCTTTGCCACTTTACCCACCCTATTCTGATCCATATAAAAGGTCATTCAGTAAAAAAAAAGCCAAATTAAAGATGATGATGTGAGCAAGGACTGCAGAAATAATATCTATGAGTAGAAATAATGGACAAAAAGGTCAAAGGAAACCTTACACTGTGGCAGGTCTGCAGAATTATTTGCTATCCTTAATCATACCCTATTAACTTCAAAATAGTGTCTGAAGGAGCCAAGCAGTGTCAACCACAGCAATTCCTGCTTAATGGACTTAGTAGAAGTCAACAAATAGTATTCTGCTTGTAGCTGTGAAAAAAGTAAGTTGCCTGGAGGAAAATTAAAGTAACTCCACTTTCTAATACCTTCTGAACTGTAGCAGGCTACTAACAATTTACTTGCACACAGAATTAGTTGCACGTCTGTTCCAAGTATAATTCCAAAATATTTCTTCAATTAGCCTATAAACTCTGTATACAATTAAGCTTTGGGGCCCCCTGGTGGTCTAGTGGTTAGGATGCGGCGCTCTCACCGCCGCGGCCCAGGTTCGATTCCTGGTCAGGGAAACTTCCCCGGGCAGATGGAGCTCATCAGCCCTGTAAGGCCATCCATCTAAGAGAAGGTCACTCTAAACAAACCTACGTCCTGGGGACCTCACTGCCGCTGTCCAAGCTTGCTCAGCCCTGGCAGATGAACCTCAGGATTAAAGGGTGGGCTCAGTTCAGCGCACGCTGTGTCTCACCTAAAAAATCCACTGCGCAGGCTCAAAGGGTAATGACCTTTCCCAAATCTTCGTTCGCGAAGACTGGCCAAGACAATTAAGCTTTAATCATAAGTTTAACATTTCCTAATAACCTATTTGTAATCTTTAGACATATTCTTGAGAAAGTCCTGAAAAGGTAAATTCTGAGTAATGATTAGATATTTTTCTTACATTTGCCCCAGCGATGGAGAGTAAGATCTACAATATCACCTGCATCACCAATAGGCGCTGTCTACTCTTACCAGTCTGCAGTCCTCTCCAACACAAGGTGGATTCCTTGCAGGGGGCTCACATGCATGTTTGAATTTTAAACCTGTGAACTTAGGAAGCTGAAAGAAGACAGAGTGTGGTACTTTGACATTCACATTTGATTGTCAGGATAGTCAATGTGTATTGCTGCTTGCTTCATTTTGTTCTGATGACACGTTTTCATTTCGAGATATACTTCTAAGAGTTGATGTGAGGCTGTTTGAGAAGGAAGGAGTGCAGCTCCATTTCACAATTGAATGGCTTTGCTGCACAGATAGCAAGATCTAATCCTCTTCTTTAACTACTGGGATTACAGGTGCATCTTTACCAGAGTTACTCCTACAAAACCACTGAAGAGTCTTTTAGCCTGAGCAACCAGCTGACCTGAAAGCTCAGAATAGAATAGAATAGATTAGATTTTCACTTGGAAGAGACCTAAAATGATCATAGAGTCCAACACCCTGACCACTTCAGGGCTGACCAAACTGAAGGATTATTTCCAAGCAGAGAAGCATTGCTTACTCACTCTATATACCTACCTCTTTTCCTCTCTGCCTTATGTCCTGGACAGTGTAGAATAATCACTGCCATGAGTTTCCTTGTTCTAGGTTCCTGGCCAGACCCTGTTCCTCCCAGGGACTGGGGTTCAGGAGATTACCTGCTGCTAACCCAGGGTGAGTTCAGGCTTCACCAGTAGACTTAGCATAGATGGTAGTGATACTGGATCATTAACCTTTTCAAAATAGCATTATTGTTTCAGGCAAAGTTTTGAAATCATTAAGTCAGATGTCTGAAAAATCGTATGCAGACTTCCTAATAGTATGTAAATAATTAGTGTGCAAAGAAAGATATGAGAACTGGAGAGGAATCTTGTAGGGTATAGAAAGAAGAAGTATAAGGATGAGAGGGAGAATAACAGAAAGATGTAATAGGAAATCAAAAAGGAAAAACTTTAGAAAGTCAAGAAAGGAATATGACTGACTCAAAAATTACTAGAGACTCTAAGAATGCTCAGTTTTGGCTGTTCAAACTTTAAGTGTCTAAATGACCTTGGCTTCATGGGGAAGTGTTTACTTATTCTTGAAAACTTTTAACTTACCTCTGGTTAAATAAACAATATAAGGCAGGCAAAATCTCTTGTACCTTTTGAGCTACTCAACCATAAAGTCTTCTCTAAAAGAAGGATTGACCACATACAGCAAATAATAAGGAAATAGAAAATTATTAGGTATTAAAATATAGAAAAAATAGAAAATAGACAGTTCAACAGGTTTTTAAAATTTGTCTATTTACCTGGATACAAAACAAAGGTGTGAAAGAGGATCAGTAAACCATTTTTGATAATAAGGAAATTATGTTTTCATTTTACCATAGTTTGCTCTTAGCATCTACAGAACAGCAACTACTCTGTAGCATTCTTAAACTACCAGCAACCTAAGCGCTAATCTACCATTTCCAAACAGGGATAACATACTACATGCAGATCTGTACTTTTGAGCTTATATGGAGTATTAGTTACTTGTAAACAGCAAGTGAATATTTCTATTGATCATCCTTTTCTTTTCATTGGCCTTGATTTTTTGTTTTCCGAGACACACATAGAGTGAGCCCAGATGTATTTTCTCTGTGAAGCAGATTGTAGCACTATTTTTCTGGTAAGTAATCCTGTCCTTTGGCAGCCAATAACCGCACTTGCTCCTGTATCTAAATGCTCCTATTAGTAGCCAAAGTCAATATTTAGGACACAGACTGGTGATTGGCTTATTCACAGTCCTTTTTCAGGCCTTCCAATCAGCTTTAGAGACACAGGAGCAGTGCAACTAAAAAATCAAATGAATGGAGAAAAAAGGGGCTTGTTCTTATAACAACATTTGCTAGCTGCCTCTTCAGATAAGGAAAGGCACAGCACAATGTGTGCACTGGCCAACCTCCAAATCACGCCATGAATTCCTGGACTAGATCCCAGAATTTGAATTTGATCAGGGGATGCCTGGAAAGGACATGTTGCTGGCCTTCCATGAAGAGCAACTATTCTGTTTTGGGCAAGAGGAGATAATGCTCAACCTGAGGAAATGTGCAGGTGGTGGCTCTGGAAAGCATTTACAGCTTCCCATAGTGAAACATCAATGGATCTTCTTCCTCATCCCTCAGCTCCAGCTTACCCTACAGTATTTCAAAATACATATACAAGGCAATTTGCTTTCCTTGCACAAATCTAGCAAGCCGCAACATGCCGAGAATGAATGTTGGCATGTCTTCACTGCACTTAGGCATCATCTACAAACAAAGCTTCAACGCGCCAGTATGCCACTGCTTGTCAATCTGAAAAAGTCACCAATACTTTTGAACTGCATTAAGGCTCCATCCATTTCTTAAGAAGCCAAATGAACTGAAACGAGATAAAAATTAAGTATTTAGGGATAAAAAAAATTTAGCTGCATTTGGTGCTATGTAGCTGTAATAGAGCAGTTAGGGGAAGAGCAAAGCTTCTTAGCAGCTGTTACAGAAATGGAACAGTCAATTAAAATTCCAGCTGCAGAGGGAGAGAAATGTTCAGTCTGGTGTAATAACAATAATCAGGCACAGAGAACTTTACAGGAAACCTATTACTTTTTGGTCCCAAATAAGCTGATGTTCTTAAAGGTCAACTGCAGTTGGTATGACTGAGCAATCAGCACTCATACTTGAAATTTTAGTCCCCATGTTCTCCTATGTCACTACCTAGCCTAGAGAAAGTTCCTGTGCTGATAACTCTGTGCCAAATGCCACAGGGGTCTCACATTAGAATTACTTGCAATGCTATTGAATACCTCTGTCAAAAGAAAAAAAGAAGAAGATCACTATAAAGCTAAAAAGAATGTTCTACTTTCAACTCAGAAATAAAACAGCTCAGTTAAGGCAGAGATGTAAAGATTCTCAGTGCCCATCACTGATGTGATCTTTCAGCTGGAACTAATCTCCTCATTCTCACTGTTACCCTCCTTCTCCTCAATACCTCCTTCACTCTGTATTGCAACAGCTGACATAGCTGTCAGGCTCACCTAAACTGTTGGACCAAGATTCAACTCCAGCCCTTCCCTGACTTTATAAAACAGGACAGGGCAGGCAGACTAGCTATATTTTCCTTATAAAGAAAATAACATCATTTAGCCAGAGATTTGTCACAATGGACCACATCAACAGGCCTGGATTTTCAGAGAAGGCAAACTACAAGAGAAGATTAGCATTCAACCCTTCATCTTGGTGGTATTTCAGTCACTGAACCTCCATGAAAGAATTTGTAATACACCTCACAATTCTCATCTCAATCCATCATATCAACATTACCTATTTCAATGGTGATCCTTATCAAGGAATGCAAACAAATACAGTGTCAGAAAATGGCATGGGACAGTTTATTGCCTTTTCAGGATTAAATGTTAGTATCTGTTCATTATAGAGTACCTCCTCCCTTTTCTGTCAGCAGCCAACAGTATTAAAAGATTTGTCTGCATTATGCTATGCTAAGAATCCTGTGTATAAATTGGGACCACACTTTGGCCTACTTTTTTTAATATCTTTAAAACCGGAGACTGATCATTGTTGACAAAACCTATTCTAGAATCACACAACAGACAGAGGAACAAGAGAAGTTCATTGTTGCTAGTGAGTATTTCTCACCTTTAGGAATGCATGAGATATTTCAGACTCTGTGAATAATGTCACACTAGTCATCTAGTTAACTGCCATAGATGTTGTGGTAAATTTACACTGCTGATGTTTCTGGACTCAAGAGAGGATTTTACTTTCAGGGGTCTGTGCTTTTGCCTACAATATATAAAGCACCCTGTCAGCCTTTGCTCAAGAGACCATACCATCATCATTTTGATGTTCTTTCTTTCCACATCACTTTCCAATCACCTTGTAAGGGTGGTTTGATGCTGCATTCCCTCCAAAATTCCCCAGCACCACTAACCATGTTGGTTCTCTTACTGGATTTATTTTTCTACTGATGTAGTCTATGATTTCTATATATACAGTCCCATAAGAACCCACCATTGTAAAATCCTAAATGATGATCTTGTCTGACAATCTTTCAGCTGTTTCAAGAGCTTTCATTCCAGCATTTTTATTTTTTTCTCTTCCACCATTCTAACAATAATATTGCTTTCTGCTTCTTTTACTCAGCTAAAAAATCTTAATGTTTTTTGCATCTCTTTTTATTTTCTTTCTTTCTCTGAGGGCTTCAGAGGTCTTGATGACCTAAATAAACTTTATAGGTTTCATTTAAAACAAAAAATTAAGTTGATTTTATTTCACACACTGTTACATTAGGGATTAAGAAATGTTTAAGTCCACACAGTAAATCTACATGCAAAAACACTCATGGATTTAACAAAGATATCAGACTTAAACAATTTGAACATAGATGGAGAGAAGCTCATTGGCAAAGTTCATAACAAAACAGCAGGTCTCTTTCTACTAACTTTAGTGTTAGGAAGCATACCAAAACCAGCACAAACAGCTTCTTCCTGTTCAGGTTTGACAGGCAGATATTGTTCTTGCCTCTTTCCAGTTTAAGCTAATGAAATGTTGTCACAATAGACAACTAGTCCACAGTAAAGAGCTTCTTAAATGTGGAGATCATGACTGGATTTTAGAATAAAACTAAACTACATTTACTGATATTTTATTTCCATTCATAGCTGATTTTCCACCAAAGATTCAACATGAGACCTTAAGAAAGAAATTAAAGAAAAATTCAATATGATAGGACTTCAAGAGGAGACTGAATTTAACCCAAAGCCAGGCAATTCCTATCACAGGAAAGTGGAGATGTAAACGGGTTGGAGAAGAGACTTAACATTTCCATTCACAGCAGCATGAGAAAAGGAGCATTGGCTGCTGTGGGAAAGATTCTTCCTTCCCTAAATCTCCTGGAGTCACCTTGATCTCACCCTGTGTGCACATGACCTCCAAAAGGAAACAAACACATTATCTACTACCACTGAGTTACAAATCAGGGCAAGAAGATTTCACCTTCATACAGGTTAAGGACTAGATCCCTCCAAAGACTCTGGCATATTCAAGTCAGACAGGGTTGAAATGCCTCTACCGTGTACCTTCCTAGTAGGGCTACAGAGCTTCTAACTGAGATTTGGCTGTTAGTTGGGTGTCTCAGAGAGCTGGTAGGTGGAAAATCCCTGTCATCTTGTGAAAGACTTCACACATATAGCCCTGTATGTGTCCGGTTCCTAAAGGAGAATCTAAAAGTTGTTTGCACACAGAGTGGTAGACAACTTCCAGTCAACTAAATGGAAATTTAAGTGTCCCAACTACCATATATATGCCCAAGTTTAAGTATATGAACCAAGTATCTTCATCCATTTATAAGCCAGATTCAGAATCCTTTATCCAAAGCAAATAATTCCAGCTATACTTCCATAGACAAGGTGAAGTTGTCTTTTGCTTTTATTTCCAGTCATGTGATAAAGATGTCTCTGTTCATCCTACATTGAAAAGTTTAGATTTTAGATCATTTATGCAAGAACTGAGACAAATAAGGTCCAGATCCTTGTCTTGGGATGTTTTGAAAGCCAGCTTTTCCACATATCTTAGGAGAATACAGCAGCAAACAACTTATTGAGTAGCATTGGTAAAGGCACTCTTCAGAACATTTTCAGCAAGTATGTGTGGATTTTCACATGCTTCTCAATTATATTGCAACTAAGAATGCAACAAGTGAGGAGGCTGGAGGATGGCTAAACCCCGTTCCAGCTTGAGCATGATTTAGTCTAAGATCTCTAAAATTGTCCTTTAAATGAGAAGGAAGAAGAGTCAAAACCACTATATCCGAGTCTCAGAGATAGAACTAGTTGAGTTGAAGATGTAAACTGAATTGTAAATTAATCAGTGTGTGAATATAGATCTATGTTTCATGACAGTTAAATTATGTAACTTCTATTAATTTGACTGACATTTTTTTACCTGAAAATTAACTGGATTTGTAGAAGTCAAGGAAATGGACATCATAAATACTATTCATACAGGAACTAGGATCAGACCTTTCTTATACATCCTTTTCTTGATGTACACTACTAGATTTTGATATCTTATTCGTACCACATAAAGTGAGATGGTATTCTATAGCTGGTGAATCTGCTAAGGGTCCCACCGCTCCTTAGGCAATACATACTGTTCCCAAGTTGTCTTTCCTAGAAATCAATGGGGAGTTGCACTTAAAAATAGCATAGTATGGCAAATAAACATGAAGGCCGTGAAGATATTGATTCAGTGTAGTGATTTCCTGAGAAAATCTTGGAAAGGGTAGATATAAAATAAATAAATAAAATTATCTTAACAATTTTGTTTCTGCATAAATGGGCAGTGTTCTGGAGACATTGCAGATTTTTTACTGAAATTAATTGGTTTATAATTTGTCATAATTTTGGACAAGGATGTGATGTGGCAGAGCCTTGAGCCACATGGGCATGTGTAGATTGTTGTTCTATACCACCCACATCATTGCTGGTGGACGGAAGCAGGGGATTGTCACTTCCGAGAAGAAGGGGGCATGGCTTGAGATGGAGGCAAAAAGCTGGCACGGGGAGTGTCTGCTGCCATTTTGTCCTTTTCTGGAGAAGCAAGTGGCGAATGGAGTGGTGGGGTAATGCTGGTCCCGACAGGAGGGTTTGTCAACCATCGTGTCTCAGTTTGACAAGACTGGAATGTTTTGCTAAAGAGTCCGAATTATGAGATAGACCAAACTCCTCTCTCTCAGCAATTGTAAATCCAAAATTAAGGGGCTCTAATCGAGGAAGTGTGGAAAAAAAAGAAGAAATAATAACTCTTTATTAAAAGATATACATATATATGTTGGCAAGAACAGTAACAGAACACAAAAACAGCTAGACAATAGTCCTGTACCCAAAAGTCCCCTTCAAACAAAAGAAAAGGTCTGCATACTTCTCTTTCCTTTAGCGCAGTTCTAATCACGGTTGGCGGGGGCACTGTTGGATCACTGGAGGTGCAGAGCCTTCAGTGCTTGGTGTTGGCCTGCAGGGAGCGCTGTGGGCTCTGGCGGTCACCACGCGGGGAGGGGTCTGGGGGGTGGTCTCAGGTCACGGGAGAAGCCAAAAAGAAAATGGGGACCCTTCCCCCAATGGAAGAAGGGGGAAAGGAAAGCAGTCCACCCCCACGGAACTCACTGTTGTTCTTGGATGATGGTGTTTCAAGGTTCCTCCTTTTTTTTTCTCCCAGCGAGCACAAAACTCTCCGATGAAAACACAGCAGGTTCGGGCTGGAGACAAAGACAGCTTGCAAGCAAGCTGAGGCCAGTGGTCAGGGCTGACCAAGACGAGAAAGTCGGAAAGGCCGGCCTCTAGGCTTTTTCTCCAAATGCACACACGCAAACCCCATCTCTGTTCCAGAGAGAAAATACAGCAATCTGTCCTCTCCCTTCTGAGGAGGGCCAGCAATTCCCCCAAAACTCCTCCCCCCCTCCCCCAGTCTCCGATGGGCCATTTGGAAGAAATGCAGCTTGGCCAGCTAGGTCCTTTGTAACACTAATCGCCCCCCTTTCCATTCAAACTCTGTCTTTCCTACAGTGGAGGCAGGGGGAAGAAAAATCCCCCCCCCTCTGGATTTCTAGCCTATAACACATCGTTTATCTTTTTTTTCTGTCTTACGGTGAAAAAACATGTATGTGGAGGGCCTGGAGGCAATTTTGTCCTTTGTTTCCAGGGGCCACATGGTGCCAAGTTGGGTTGGTCAGTTGGTGAGTGTTTTTTGTATGTAAATCACTCTCTTTCTCTATGCTTTTGCTATTAATATTGTTGCTGTTATTCTTTGGGTTTTTATCTCTTTGCTATTTCCAGTAAATTGTTCTTATTTCAACTCAGGATCTTTGCCTTTCATCTCTCTCTCACTGGAGGAGGTGGGGAGAGAAGCAACTTCTGGTTTTGCATTTTAGTGGGAATACTAATATAATTTCTAAACCACAACATAGTTTTATAAAACAAATGTTTCTGTGCTATTAATAACTTGCTCATAAGCCTGTTAGAAGAAATGTAGAACTCCAGGCATAGATCAAGCATAGAGAATATGCCAAAAAGATTAATATTTTTAAGATATTAGAGATGATATCAAGGATTAACTGATTAACTCCATTCTATTTTACTACTTCCAGAATTTCAGATAAATAAAAACATTAACTAAAAGCAATACCAGAATTTTTCAGTCTTTATATATAATTATCATAGCACTGTTTAAGATTACTTAGATCACTAACAATATAAAGACAACAAAAGCAGGCGTCTCTTAATCAGAGCTATTAGGGGAATTATAGCTTCCACAAACAAAGGAATTATAGACATACTCATCATGCTTTCTTATTCAATTTTCAAAACTGTTATAAGCCATTTCTGTGCAAAAACCACCTATGTATCTGTGGGAAAATGGAAGCTGAAGTCACATTTGGGATACACAGTTTAGCAGAGATACATTCTCTCCTCCATATAGATTTTCCACTCTTGCATTTGGCTCTTTCCCATACCAGAAACACACCAAAGAATCCACTTATTTTGCCTTTGTGAAGGACAATAGAATAGAATATGACCAAAAAGTATATCTGGAGTATTAAACAAAGTAGACATGTAAAAAATGACTGAAGCCTTTTATCTTTTAGAAAATTACTTTGAATGGGTAGAAATTATACACTAGTGAAAAGGAAAATGTGGGGTAAGTATTCAGCAGTCACTTTACTTTGTTCATTCATTACCAATTTAGCAGAGTTGACAACATTTCTTCATGTAATCAAATTTTGATTTGTATTGAAACTGAAAATCAATTTGCTTTCTGATGGACATTAGTTTCAGTAGAGCAAATGTAAAAGCTTCACACCTTTCACTGATGCCTGAATTAGGCCAAATAAAAGGACTTGATATGCTTGATTGAGTGGTTAGATTCATCTTGTCAATATTACTAAAACAAGCCATATTGAAAATCACAAATTAGTAACACTGAAAGAGCACAGGGAAAATTGCTGAAAGATATTTGGAATAATGGTATTTTGTAATGGTGTGGCAATAGGTATAGCAAATCACGAGAATTGCATGCAATTATACTTCATTTATGTATAGAGCTTTGACCCAAGTTTCTATTAATATCAAAAGGAACACTAGAGGAAAAGCCAAGGTAAAAATAACCCAGTTTCCATATCAAAGTGTTCATATTTGACTAATCAGAACTTCTGCAAATAAACAGCAACTTCAAATAACTAATCTCCTGACCAAAACTGAAATGCCAGCATAGCATCAGCTAGGCCCTAAAACTGTACATCACAGTGACTGAGGTGGCAACAGCTCTTTTTAGTCATGTTATTTAATAATTTCTCTCACAAGGAAGTTTTTGGAAATTTACAGTTTCAGAGCTTAAATTATCTCTGCTGAGATTTTTTCCTTATTTTATATTTCTACTAGGTCTGTGTGATTTTTCTAAGTATAAGGCCTAGGAAAAATTTTGGGTGGAGTGAGTGCTGCCTTGGACACTTGCTAGTATTTTTATGATCTACTATTCATTATTAATGCAATTTGCATAAAATTAATTGAATGTAAGCACTGTTGATTGCAACTATTTCATACACAAAGTAGGAACGTTCATCATCTGGTTGATGATTTTGAAGTATTTCTCCAAAATTTTTCCTCTTATTTTCTTTCTTCTTTTTCTTCTTTTTCTTTTTCTTTTTCTTTTTCTTTTTCTTTTTCTTTTTCTTTTTCTTTTTCTTTTT
>NW_016690225.1:3806086-3825509 GCF_001604755.1 Lepidothrix coronata
CTTTTTCTTTTTCTTTTTCTTTTTTTTTCTTTTACTTTTTCTTTTTCTTTGTCTTTCTTTTTCTTCTTCTACTTCTTTTTCTTCTTCTTTTTCTTTTTAAGATCTCCATTTTTTTCAGAAGCTTTTCATGGTATCCCAAAGTAATAGTAGCAGACCATGGAGGAGTATTTAGTAGGCAAATTATTGTTTCTTTTTTTGAGGATGCATTTCAGTAAACTCTGGAAAGAAACCCAGAATAAAGTGATTGCTATGGTATTAAGATCCATGATAGTCCTATCTGGAAAAAAAAAGTTTTGCTTAAATTATTCATAATCATATAGAATCATAGAATATTTTGGGTTGGAAGGGACCTTAAAAGATCACCTAGTTCCAGCCCCCAGGCATGGCTCAACAAGCTAAACAACCTCTGTTTTCTCAGCTGTTCCTCACAAGACTTGTGCTCCAGACCCTTCCTCAGCTCTTTTGCCTTTCTCTGGACGTGCTCCAGCACCTCAGTGTCTTTCTTGTAGTGAAGGACCCAGGCCTGGACACAGCATTCAAGGTGTGTCCTCATCGGTGAGGAGTACAGGGGGATAATCACTGCCCTGGTCCTGCTGGCCACACTATTTTTGATGCAGGCCAGGATGCCACTGGCCTTCTTGGCCACACTGCTGGCTCACGTTCAGTCAGCTGTCAACTAGCACATCTGGGTGCTTCACTTATTATTTTTGTTTGTGACCTGACACCAGTCTACACATCCTGTGTGAATTCTTTTTAGTTGACAAAATGCAGAGCAGGGCAAAATATTGTTTCATACAGAAATATTTTCTGACAATAAAAACAGTTCCTCTACTAATCCTCAACTTCTTCTTCCATCCTTGGTCCAAACAGTGTTCCATCTGAAACTCCAGATATAAAGATAAGTTTTGGATGCTTGTTTTGATCTTGTCACCTGAAATATTTTGGTAAAGAAATTCCTAGTGTTAAAATAGATTTTTTTTTTAATTTTACCTTGAAAATTCAT
The DNA here is from genome assembly GCF_001604755.1 of Lepidothrix coronata. Taxonomy (NCBI): domain Eukaryota; kingdom Metazoa; phylum Chordata; class Aves; order Passeriformes; family Pipridae; genus Lepidothrix; species Lepidothrix coronata. The sequence continues at coordinate 3,807,090 of NW_016690225.1, forward strand.
TAAAGATGTTTGATTCAAGAAAGGCCAAAAATGACTCCTCCAATGATTAGATAATGTTTTTACTACTCAGACTCCAAATTAAACACCTTGAAAAGCCTCTCAATGGTAGTCTGCTTTTGTTTTGCAATCATTACTATTGTTTAAAGAATTAGTGACCACTCACATACACCATACAGTTTTATTCATCCATTTCAAGAGACATTAATTTAGGTTTGAATGTATACAGAGAACTCCTGCTAGAAATGGTCAACTGCATGGAGAGTTTTTGTCTGGAAAGAACACTTCAGAAAAAAATTGGCTCATTTAATTCAGGAAGAAAAAAATAGAAATCATCAGTCTGTAAAATCATCAGGGTGATCGATGAGAGGGAGAGAGAAGAGCTAATTTAAGCTAAAAAAGATGATAACAGAACAAATTTGTATGACCTACTCATAAATAAATTTTCTCTGGATTTTACTCAAAATAATGAAAATTGGAAATTATCTTCCACCTGGATGTTAGAATGAGAAACAGTTGATTTCAGCTATCTGCCCTGTAACAGAGAGAATTCAGTTTTATAGATCTAAATGTCTTTAATTGTTTCTTTAAGGGTTACTGTTCTTTTCCTAGTAAGGTTGCTTAGCAAAGAATCTAATAAACCCCACAGATCTCTGTAGATCATATCCCTCACCCTTTGTACCCTGTTCATTAAGAACCAATCAGTATTCAGTAAGTCAAAGTTCCTTCTTCATCAGATATTGGCTAAACTGCCCTCAGGAAAGCTAGTGAAAATGCCCCTCAAAAATATCAGTTTGTGGTGTTTTGGTGGTTTTTTTTTACTTTCTACCTCCATTCCTCAGAACACATTGTGGAGGGGTTTGACACATAATCAGAGACCTCTAGTGTGTGATCTGCTTGCCAGATAACTCATTTAAACCAGTTCTCTTGATCAGGTGCCAGGGTTTTTTTCTCCTGTTTGAAGAAATCCTCTGTTCCTGGCTGCATAGGCACACCTCTGTGAATACTAAACTGTCAGGAAGGCAGAAGAACAGAGGAGACTTAGGGAGACGCACCTTAAAGCTGAGAAGACTGCCTTTGATTAAGATAAACAACATCCATTGTGTTAGAGAGAATCCAGAAGTCGTTGATAGGTACATCTGAATTGCCACTAAATGCACTCAACAGCACATTTGAGGATTAGGCATTAAACCTGGGAAACAGGCCTTGAAGAAAAAGAAAAAAACAACCAAGCCTTGGCCATCAAAGCATATTTGCTTATTTTAAAAAGTACCATAATTCACTAATTGGATTTGCTGTCCTGCAATTTTCACCACTCGAGCAGTCCAATCAATACTGAAATACAAAAAAAAATCAGTTCATTCTAGGGGGTTTTCCTAGGTAATTTTTCCTCAGCATACCCAAGTTCTTTCTGTTAAATTCTAATCATTTCTTAGCACTTTGGGAGCAGAGTATTTAATTGTTTTCTCGTGCAGGTAGATCCTAAGGTCAACCTCCATTGTGCATTAATGTCAGATCAATTTTATTGAAATAGAAATAAGTAGAAGTATCTGAACTACATTATTGTCACAGTTCAGGGTAAACTGTATGTTTGGTCCATCCCAACATCTCTGTGGACATCCCTTTCAAGCAACAAGCCTGTATGATGCACAATTACATTCCAGTGTACTGTCTCTGGCTAAGATGAGTTAAATTTCCTCATATTACCCCATATGGTGCTGTCCTTTGCTTTTTTAGCTAAAATAGTATTGGTAACACATCAGTGTTTTGGCTTTTGTTGAGCAGTGCTTCCACTGCATCAAGGCTTTCCCTTCCCTCCAAAGGCTGGGAGTGGGCAAAAGGTTGAAGGAACACAACTGGGACAGCTGACCCAAACTGACCGACATATGACATTGTGCTCAACAATAAAATCTGAGGGCAAGGAGGCAAATTTGGGTACATTTGTGGTTGAACTGCTTGTCTTCCCAAACAACCATTGGCATGGAGGCCCAGAGAATGGCTGACATCTATCTGCCAATGAGATGTAATGGATATTAAGCTGCCTTTATCTCATCTCATGAGCTTTTCCATCTTACTTTTTGCCCCTATTTTATTGGAGAGGAAGAAAGAGCAACAGGCTAGGGGTCTGGCAGACAGCCAAGGTAAACCCACTACATGATTGACCCTGTTTTCATTGTAACCCACAGTTTACAATGACAGAATTATGTAGGTTGGAAGCACCCTTAGCAATTTCATCCTCCTTGCTTAAAGGAGGTTCCCTTATAGCTGGTTGCTCATGGACTGCTCCAATTGAGTTTTGAATATCTTGAAGGATGAAGATCCCTCAACCTCTCTGGAAACTTATTGCAGTGTTTGATCACACTCGTGGTGTGGTTTTTTTCCTGATTTTGAACCAGAATTTACCATCATCCAGCTCTTGTCCATTACCCATCATTCTTCTAAGAATCCAGCTCTTTTTTCCCTGATTTCCTTCTGTTAGAAAGTTGAGGACAGCATTAAGATCCCTCCAGAGCCATCTCTTTCCAGTCTCAACAAGCCCAACTTCCTCAGCCTCTCCTCCCAGGGTGAGTGTTCTAGCCCCTGACCAATCTGGCTCCAGTTTATTGATGCTTTTCTTGTACTCAACTAACACCCAAGTTACAATACTTCAAGGGACACTGCACTTTCTCAGTAAGTCTGACTATGTTCAGGTACCTGCAGTTTTTATGACTCAGATACAGATCATACATAGATACCTAACAGCCTTCTTAAAATGGAAGTGTTAAGCTGTTGTAACAAAGGGACAGTATTTCCTGACAGAGCAGCTGGCATGCTCATCTATCTTAAAATCTTTTGATCTCCTGATGATAATGAAGCTAGTTGTAACTTCTTCTGGTCCCACAAGGTCTTGTGTCTCAGCTGGTTGTTCCAAGATAATTACTCTCCATGGAGCAAGTGCTCATTTTTAGACCTGCAGGAGAGTTCTTTTGATCTCCTTCATGGCAGGAACTTTTCTGTCCTGCTTCAGAATAGTTTCTCAGCTCAGTGTTTTCATAGGCAGTGATATCCAATTCTCTCTTGTTTCCTGCGCTCTGACTTAGCTTGAATCATTCTTTTTGTCTTTAAAAAAAGAATAATCTTCTGATCTACCAAACAAATGCAGTCTTGAGAAAATGTATCAATAATCAGCTCAATATACTGAGCATTTTAAATACATAACTTGAGTCAACTTCTTGCTAACCAGGAGCAAGCACAAAGATGGAACAAATGCTTTAAGAAATTTCTTAAATCTCCTTCTGGGTTATAAACTAGGATTAAATATTAGTATTTACTTTTATCTGAATTCCCACACTATCATGCTCCTGGAGCAGAAGACAGTAAGTTAGCTGATTGGTATTAGGTCTTTCATACATGGGAAACATTTCCTAAGCAGCTGAGCACAAATGTAAAGATGCTCTCTCTGTGTCAGTCTGCCTTCCCCAAGCATGCCGGAAGGTAGCTGGGAGCCCTCTTGAGATCCAAAGTTGAAGAAAGCAAATCACAAAACCTCCCAGTTCTGTCTTTTAATGTGAAAGCTCAAAACCTTCTAATAATCTGACCTGAACACTCAGAAATTATTCCAGTACTGCTTCAAACAAGGTTTACAATCACTTGTTCTCATGGGAAATTTCAACTTATCAAATATATTCTGGAAATACAGCACAGCAGAGAGAAAACAGTCCAGAAGTTTCCTGAAGTGTGTGGAAGAGCTCTTCCTGACATAATTAGTGAGTGTGTCAGCCAAGGGAGGTGCCCCACTAGAGGTGATGTTAATGAACAGAGAAGGACTGGTGGGTGGTATGGTGGTTGGAGGCCTCTTGGGCACAGTAATCACAAAATCATGAAGCCTTTGGTTCTTGGAGAAGTAAGGAGGATGGTCAGCAGAGCCACCTTGAATTTGTGGAGGGCAGACTTTGGTCTGCCACTCTTTGGCAGAGTCCCCTGGGAGGCAGACCTGAAGGGCAAAGTAGTCTAGGAAGGTCGGATATTCTTCAACAGGAAACCTTAAAGACCAGGAGCAGGTCATCTCTGTGAGCCTAAAGATGAGCTGGCAGGGAAGACCAGCCTGGCTGAATGGAGAGCTTTGGTTGGAACTCAGGACAAAAAGGACAGTTTATGACCTTTGGGAAGAAGGGGAAGGCAACTCAGAAGGACTCCAAGGATGTTGTGAGGTTGTGCAGGGATAAAATTAGAAGGGCCAAAGTCCAACTGGAGCTTAATCTGGCCACTACCAGACAACAGAGAACAATAAAAATGTTTTTATGAATCCAGAGAGGAAAAGGCAAGTTGCATCAAGGGAGGTTTAGACAGGATATTCCAAAAATTCTTCACAGGGAAGTAGCCAAGTCACCATCCCTGGAGGTATTTAAAAGACATATAGAGGTGGCACTCGGGGACTTGGTTTAATGGTGGACTTGACAGTAGTGGGTTAACAGTTGAACTCAATGATCTCGAAGGTCTTTTCCACCTTAAACAATTCCACGCTTCTATATCAAGAATCAAAATGAATTAAGGAAAAGAAAAGCTCAAATAATAAAAAAATCAAATACTAGATCAAACAAGAGTTTTCTTCTGATGCTGCTCAATAGGCAGAACTGCTTCTTTTATTTAAAAGTTAATGCTTCTTCTGAAAATGACCTATCTCTACAAACACAAAAAATACCAATAACTAAGTACTAAATAGCAAATAGTGAATAACAAATAATGAATATGTTAAAAAAACCAACAATCAAACAAAGAAAAACAACTTTCCTGAGGCTTGAGGACTATTTAAAGAAAAAGCATCATTCACAGGATTTCAGAGGTGGTGGTGGCGGTGTTGGAACTGTGTTCAGCAAAAGAGTGTCTTCACAGACAGGCTTAAAGCTTCTGGCCTCAAATTAAATAAACACTATCCTATCCAAAAAGAGGTGTTAAATGTACAAAAGTGGCCCTCTGAAATGAATGGAACTTATAGTTCTTATGAGGTCAATAAAATGGTTTGATTTATCAAGCCAAAGGCACAAGACATTGTGACAGTGTTTTAAGCACCAGCACCATTCCTCCTTGCTGAGGTAAGATGGCTATCACGCAGGAGTGTTTTGAGCAGAATATAAAAATTCAGAAATGAGATATTTTTATTTCAGGGAAGCAATGCAATACAGGCACTGTGGTCTGACCAGCAATGACTGTGTATTCAGACAGATCTGGATGATATCTTTGATAAGTTAAATATGTTCAATTTCTCTCTGAAGAGATGAGATTCAAATAGTATGAAATGACAGACAAGATATCTGCATTTCAGAAAGCTTAGCCTGTGGGAGGACAGGAAATAACAGAAACAATGGTGTAATCTTACTTGATCTTTTTGTGGACTTCTCTGAAAATTAACATCTATGTCCACATTTCATGATACCATGAAAACACACACAATTGAACTCTGCAGATTTAGAAAACAAGCTCAGGAAGTATTCTGAAATGACAATTGACTGTAGAACTTAATAAGAAGTCTTTTCATCTTTTAGTTGTGTTTCTCTGCTCATGAAAGATGCTGATTAAGTTTTATCTTTGCTATACAGTGAAGATAAATCAGAGACACTGTATTAGCTGTAGCACTACAAGAATATTCCAACTGATATGGTTTTCCTGCCGCTTGGATCTACTGTGAACTGTAGCTTTCAGTATATCTGTAATATTAAGCAAACTGAGGCTGCACCTCTAATTCTGTGTTCAGTTTTGGGACCCTCACTTCAAGAAAGACATTGAAGTGCTGGAGCATGTCCAGAGAAAGGCAACAAAGCTGGGGAAGGGTTTGGAGGTCATGTCTTATGATAAACAGCTGAGAGAGCTGGGGTTGTTTAGCCTGGAGAAGAGGAGGCTCAGAGGGGATCTCACCACTCTCTACAACTACCTGAAAAGAGGTTGTAGCCAGGTGGAGATCAGCCTCCTCTCCCATGCATCTTATGACAGAACAAGAGGAAATGGCCTCAGGCTGTACCAGCAGAGGTTCAGGTTGGACATCAGGAAGAATTTCTTCACTGAAAAGGCACAATTGGAACAGTCTGCCCAGGGAAGTGGTGGAGCCACTATGCCTGGAAGTGTTCAAGTAGTAACCAGATGTGGCACTTAGTGCTATTGTTTCATTGACATGGTGGTGTTCAGTCAAAGGTTGGATTCAATGACCATAGACGTCTCTTCCAACCTAATTGATTCTATGATCCTATGAAACTTCAGAGGAGATTGCATCTTACTTACCTAAGGACAGGGGTTTTTTGTTTGCAAAATCACGTGGAATAATAGAGATATTACGTCATGAAGACCATTTTGTTTTCAACAAGTGTCTCCTATCTGTTTACTCAGTGAGTAAAAACAAACAAAAAACACCCTAATATCTCACGTTCACATTTCAAGAGCATTACATCACAGGTTATCTTCTAAGCAACAACTATGAGAAGAAGTGATTTTTGAGAGGTGAACATTTGATTAACTGCCAGAAAGAGAAATCACATCAATACCAATCTGTCTCAGTGGCCTGATATACCCTGACAATTTTCACAGAACTCCAGAGACTGATGCTGCTTTTCTCCTAGAGTTGCTCCATTCAAGCTGGCAACAATGAATCAAGAAAGCTGTGCAGACAATCTCTGATGATCAGGTGAGTAAGCCACGTGGATGAGGAAAGCATTAGAGCAGGAAAACCTTGCAGACCAGGCTGCATTTTCCTGTCTGACTTCCAGTAGGGATGGAGAACAATTTTCTACAGGGTTGCTTGGTTTACAGGACTATACAAAAAGATTTGCTCCTTTGAGTGGTGGCTCAATAATGATCCAGTGCTTTCTATGGCAACAGTGCATAACATGGTGGGGTTTGTGCTGCAGGACCCTCAGAATCTTATTCTCCTGTGTCACTTCTCAAACAAAAATGTTTGAGAATCTTTCATAAAAGTCTTCTGTCCTAACAGCAGCTGTTGAGCAGAATAACCTCAGAACACGGATGAGAAGTGTTTTCATTAAAACAACTGCAATTCCCTGCTACTTGTATAAGTTTATTACTCCATTATTGATGTTGGCCAAGATTCAGGCCCACTTGTACCATTTTACAAAATGTGCTACAAAGTGGATTTGCTGCTGCAATAAAGTGGATCTGTCACCCCAATTATGCAAAGCAAGTGGTTGACTGCAAAACTACATCAAAAACTGAATTAGGATTTTTCACCCATTTATACAAGTCACGCCAACATAAAATACATGTTTATTTTGTAGTAGAGGTACTATATTACCACTACTACAGGAAATTAGATGCTTGAGTCTGTATCAGAATTCAGGCACCATAATACAAAAACCATTTTTTTATTTTGGCCAATACCTGAGTTGCTGTGAACAATGTCACACAGAATGAGACATGACTTATCAAAGCCATATCTAAACATAAATCCAAAAAAATCTTCCTGGCCTACAAATTTTATCAAAGGGACAGACTATAATCCCCTTTTTCATGTTGGATAACAATATGTTCCATGAGTATCCTCAATGATATCAGTAGAATTCCTTGGAATTTCATAAGTATTTATTGTGATGGTATTAAAATCTCTCTTTACATAAACCTCTCAGTCAAGTTCTCATCTGCACCACAGACACCAACATTTTGGTGAAGTCAGTTGGTAAGCTGAGGTTTGAGTTCATTCTCAGTGCAAAAATTAAGCCAGAGAAAATTTCAGAATTCTTTGGTCTTGTTGGATGTTGGAGGTACTGAATAAGGATGTTGCAGAATATCCATCATTAAAGATATCTAAGCATATGTTTGACAAAGCTTTTGGAAAGAGGGAAAGATATTTTATCTGTCCTTGGGACAGACTGATGGACTAGATAAATTCTGGAGGTCACTTCCAGCCCCAGTGTTTATGATTCCATACATGTGACAGAGGGCCATACCTCTATGCCATTCAAATTACTAAAATCAAAATCAAAACCTCAGGTTTCATCCTGAATGACTAGCATGAAGAGAAATGTGACATTTTGTTTTACAATTGTAGGACTGGTTTTGCTGTATACTTTCTGAAGAGAAAGAATAATTTCTTATCTTCACTGGAGTATAATTTATGAAACTCAGTATTTTTTTATACATTCTAGACATATTTTCAGGGGCTTTTTCATAGAACTTCAATAATCTTCCTGTCAAAAATTAGATTTGGATAGTTCTATCTTTCAATATCCATATCAGCTGGAACCATACCAAGAAGAATGCCATTTAAATGCCTTTTTCCTATGCATAGGAATTACATGGAAAATAAAAGAGAATGAAATAGTTAGCAATATGCAGAGCCTCTGAGATTCTTAAATATGGGAAGAGCCACTTCAAAATAACATTATTTTTTTTTATTACCTGTAGGTGTATATGTCATAAATTTGAATTAAACACCTAAAACATCCATAAAGCAGATAAGGTGGTACAGGCATGATTTTACAGCATGTACATTCTGAGTGGAAAAGCCTCAGGTTCTGGAATGAGTGCATCTGAAATGCTGCCTACCAAGGCTATTTCCAGCTCTGGGATTCTCTGACCAGGAACACATGATGGATTTAAGACTGTACACTGGCTGCTGGAGGATTCATACATTTGTAAATGATGATTTGCCCAGCTATACAGGATATACCTAACAATACTTGAATAGTGGTAGATTATTTGTCAGGAACTGATACATGTGTTAACTGACATATTAATTACATTTTATGTAAACTGTGTTCCAAATCACATCTTTTTCTCCCTGCTTTTGTTATAGCTCTAATCATGAGTCCCACAGCAGGTCTACATATTTACCTGGTATGTTCCATTTCTCAAGAGGGAATCCACAGCCAAAGTTATAATTCTGTGAGGGTGATAGAGGACAGCCCTGGGTACTGGTTTGCATTGCTAGAGCTTTTTATTCATGTGGCTTTAAAATATCCCTTGACACTGTCTTTCAGCAGATAAAAGATGCTTTTAGTGGGACAGGATGAAACACTTTCATTCGTTTCACAAATACAAAATAAATTAAATAGTAAAAGATTGGCCTTCTCCACCCTCACAGGTTTTCTTATCAGTGGGCAGCACTACCTTCCTAAGTGTGCTTTTAAAGAAATGCAGCCACATTGCACATTTACTGCTGAATTGAATATGGTCAGTGTTTGCAAGGTTTCTTCTGAATATTTTTGGTCCCCAGGCTCTGAAATGTCTTCTTTTTGAATGGTGATGGCAGGACACTGTTGAGCTGAGATGGTTTTGTCACTGCAACACTTGAAGGCCTGGGGTACTTCACCATCTTAATGTGCAGGCATTTATCTGGGCATAGTTGTTCTGTGGATATAAGTTTTGGACTCATTCCTAAATTCCATCGAAGTTGCACTCTATTAGCCCAAGTACATTTTTCAGATCTGGCCACTTCCCAAGTAAATATGAAATATGTAACACAAAATAAATACAAAAATACTGGGAATGGGAAACCCACTCTGAAAATAAAATAAGGTAATTAAAATGCATCATAAATGTCAGTGAATAGCTAGCTTACTATATTTTAAAATTGAATTTGTACATGACATTGTCAAGCCACAGATTTTGCCAGTCACACATGTCCACTATTATTACAGGCTCATCTATATCCCTGAGTATTTCTGTCTTCCTGGATTTCTGGAACACAGAATATTAAAACAGAAATGTTCAAAAAGTAGGGCGTTTTATTAAAGTTTTGTAAAAATCCTAAACTTTTAGCTCTTGCTTTTTTGCTTATGTCCACATGACCATATAATAAGTTGCAATAAGGCTGATCTTGCATGTTGAGGAAAAATATTGCATACTTCTGAATGTAGTACTTTAGGAATCACCTCTTGAAAGATGTTATTCTCTAGATAAAAAAGCAAATAAGGTTAGCTAAAAGTGGAACAGTCATCCAGGCTTATTTTATTAGGTATTATGCTCAGCTTTGGAAAAAAATCAATGTTGCAGTTAATAAATAAGCATTTATTTGGTTTGTGGTTTCTACACATTTACAGTAGTACATAGTTCCTTTTCTAAATTAACTTTGTTACAAGGAAGGGACAAAACTGGAAAACAAGACAACTCATAAGCAAACATCCAAATGACCACTTAGAGTGAGTAAAATTTGAGGCATGATCAAGCAACAGCAAAGGTCATAAACATTCATGATATTTTAGTGATTATTAAATCTGGCCACTGACATAAACCTATCAATCATCAGTGTAAAACTCCTACTGTGTGCCTCAATATCAGCTCCAGTGCCACAATCTCTGTTTGCAACACTTGGATTTAGCAGCAGTGACAGCTGTAGTCATCTGATCTGACAGACAATATTAAACACAGACATCCTTTGCATATTGAATTAAATATGTGGAGGAAATACACTATGATACAAAACAAAGACCATTTAATTTAATGTACGTGCTTCTTGAAGAAATGCTTTGCTTTATATACAGATATGGGAACATGGTATACTGAGAGAGACTGCTGAGTGACAACACAGGCAAGTGGTCTTCCAAGTGTTTTCCATAAAACTAATGCTCACCTGTATGGAAGTCCCTGGGCTACATCATCCCTCCACCATCATCAAGTCTTTAGGGCTGAAGGATAGGAAGATCTATGAGTTTAGCTTGCATCACCTCAAAAAATCCCTATTTAAAGTCCTGTAGCTTAGACACTTAATCCAGAAAGGTTTGAAGTCATAGAGGTTCTAAAAATTTTTAATTCCTTCACTTTTTTGAATGAAGAGAAAATTGAACTTGAAGTATCCAAGACAGCTAATAAATCTGGGTTATAATTTTATTGTTTCTTTATCCAAGAAGCAATTTTAAATGAAAAAGAAGGAAAAAAACCAAGATAGGTTTTAAAGGTCCTTATATTCTTTCAAGCTATGACTCCTTGTTCCTAAAATATATTTCTACCCTACTATCTTTCTACCAAGTGGGTAAAAGCAGATTATTTTTAAAAACAAGCAAAAAAATATTTATGCATTTTTCTAGACTTAATTAGGAGGCAAAAGGATACCAAATAATTTATTTGGCTGTTTAAAGGACAATCAAATAGGGAATTCCAAATATTCATGCCAACAATAGAATAGACAGGACTTAGACAGCCCAAAATCATTCATGTCAAAAATATGAGTAACAAAACAAAAAAATCATAGTACATCAATATGTGAACAGGACAAGAGCAGTTTTGACAAATATATTATTCATAGCAAACCTTTAATTTAGATCCTGTCTTGAAGTGCCACATTAGCTGTCAGTCAGTTCTGCAACCATATTGGATGTCACATCAAGACTTCTGTGTTTATTTGGCTGAAAAACTTCTTTTTTCTTTTGATTGTTTTCATGCCAAGAAGAACAGAAAATGGTATTACCTGGTAACACAGTAAAATATTCAGAAATAATTTCAAATACAGACAAAAAAGTCTTCTTTTTTCATCAGTAATTTCATGTTTGGATTACAGGACAGATTATTCTCTCATTTATTTCAGAGTATATCCATGATTCTCCTTTCCTAGCTTGAAACATCAAAGAAAACATAAACTCACATTATAATCTGAGTAGGGTCAGAACTCCCTTTTGTTGAAACAGGCTTTCTGAAACACTTGATTGCAGTGTGATACTTACCAGACTATAATTAACAGGGAAGAACATCCTACATAGCACTTTCTAAATGCAGGTTGCTTAGGTAAGAACATTAATGACAGTATCAGCAGCAAAAGTTCCTGACTCTGTGCTAGGTTGGGTACATGCACAGAAGGAGTAGCTTGAAAATTACTAGTGGGATGCTTACCACAACTTGAGAACTCTGGCCCAGACCCATCTGTATATTTGGATGACACCAGTGTAAGAGTCACCTTAGTTATGTCATGAGATAGTGCAAAGACTGTGTTTGTGACACCTTGTACCTGACTGGGCATACCGTGCATACCCTTCTCAAGTGCAAAGCAAAATGTGCTAGCTTAAAACATCTCTGCTGAGCTGAATAACTGCATCATTCTGCACCAGGTGTGCACCCCCATGGTTATAGAGCTGTAAAAGGGAAAGCTTGTATTAGTAAGTGTAATATTTGTGGCATAAATGTGCAAATATACGCTACTATGGGGAAAAATTAATAGAGGTGATAATGATCATCATCATCTTAGTTGCTCATATTGCTTAAAAAAATCTTGAGTGGGATTGTTATTGCATTTTAATTGCTATTTGCAAGTTTTATTTATTTTATTCTGACATACATAGAAGACAAAGTTGATATACTGTAACTGCTAACATTTAAAATGGAAAAAAATGTTTGTTAGCTGCAAACTGGTGTATATTACAGCACATCAGGAGATTTCTTTGTTCATTATTTCTTGTCTTAGACATATTCAAAGATCATTCATTGCTTTCTAAATTTGCGAGCTTATTGCAAACCAGTCCAAAGTTATATAACTCTCCAAACATAATAGTTCTGTATACAATATTAGCTAACAAGTAACTATAACTACTACCTGCTTCCAGTTCATAATATGCTTAGGAAATTTATACATTTGAAGTTGTCAGTTTAGGTCAAATTATTTGAGAAAAGTTAATTTGATAAAATGCCTGACTTAAAACAGTGCCAAAAGAGAGTGTTTGAGATACAAATAATTGCATAAGATGTCCTGCCCTTAAAAATGAACCATTTAAAATTTAATATTTTAAAATTTAATTTAAAATTTTAAATTTTAAAATTTACAATTCCTAAGGCAATCTTTCTCAAAATATGGAGTTGAGAAAACATTATATTGACAACATTTTGGAAAAGTACTGAAAGCTGAACTCTGTCAGCACGTGTCAGGTGGCAAAGGAATTACATGGTTTGCATCTATTTTTAACCAAATTCCTTCTTTGAAGTCAGTAACTGTATAGCCATCTTGGATACCAAAGGCAGCCTTTTCTATCATATAATCATGCTTATTATCCCTTACTTTTCATTGAAGCAGCTCTGCCTTTAAAGATGCCTTTCTTCACAATTTTGGATCATGTTGTTTTGGGATTTTTTCCTTGAATTTTAAAAGCATTAGGACACTACTCTTCTAACTAGTGCATAACAAATAAAAACTAATCAATAACCAGCTAGTAAGTAAGAAATTAAGAGTCAAATAAAGAAAGATCTTCAAAATGAGGGAAAAAATAGAGAAATGGAGCCTGGTAACTTGAACTCCTGATTTTCTGTAGACACTAAAAGATCACTGGAGCAGGAAATTAAGAAATGAGTTATTAAAATTATTACTGTAACATTTTAGCAAAAGATACAGTACTGATTTTATCCCAGAATACATGGCTCAGAAGAAGTAGATGATGTCATGACTCTAAGTGATTTAAGAGGCCTTTCAGCTTTGGGAGGTTTAAAGGGATCAACTGTCATTGCAACAGAACAAGTAGTGCCAGAGAATAATCCACATTAATGCTGAGGCCAACAGGCACCAGATCTCCCCAGGAGTTCCACAGCTATGTACAACTACCTGTATTGTATGTCTCCCAGTGCCTTTATAGCTCAAAGCAAGCCCTTGTATGGGCCCTTTGCCATTCTTCCACTAGCTAATTTCACCAGGATTTTAAAGCATGTTACATTTATTTGTACTTTGTACCAAGGTAAATGGGACTGGACCAATAGGCTAAGAAGCAACCTTAGCATTTTTGCCATAAAGTGTTTGTGTGTATGACGGCATCATGCCATGAGGTATCATGTCCCTGGAAGGCAACTTGAGAAGGATGGAAAGCCAATGAGAACATTAAATTTAAGAACGTGTACTCATAATCTTTTTCATTCTTCTATGACATGTAGAGTTATATTGAGTCTTTTGAAATTATGTAAGTTAATTTTAGGAAGTATGTTTTCTGCACCACAAAAACTCTCTTAGCTAGTGTTTTTTATTGTCCCAAAACATCAACTTTGCTCTATCAGTTTATCAGCTCCTGCCACCTCAGAAATATTATTTACTGTAGTATAACTCCATGGTTTTTTCAGTCTTTCCAACAAAGAGTTTTGAGTTTTTGAATGCCCTTGTGTCACATAATTCTCCTTCCCATTATATTTCACAAGAATGAAAAATCTCCTCTGCCATTTAGGGCAGTATCTTGAATAACTGTATCCCAACAAAACCTGTCATTTTAGAATAGACATAACTGCAGTATCAAAGTATTTTTCCTGCTGAATTTGCTTTCTCTATCTTCAGTCTTCACCTGTACTCGGAAAAAGCACGTAGTCAGCTGAACTATAAAATGTTGCAAACCTGGTAGGCAACCTTTACCCAAAGTGTTCCAGTTGTTCCAAAAAAGTATAAAAAGCCTTTTGTCTAAAAATTTCCCGTTATTTGTTTGTTTTTCTTTGTGAAAATTGCAGAATATGCATTTAGCTCACACTGTGCATACTTTTCCGTAGAAATATATATGCCCCTGTATACCTCATTTGGCATGGTATTGTAGTAGTTCTACACCCATTGTTTAAGTGCTTCTTAGTTCTACTGGGTTGAGCTTTCAAGTAGTTTTTCTTTGATGCACACTCTAGTTGCTGGTGCTTGTTAAAAGTGACTTTAAAAGACTGTGCTAGAGCCATCATACCACAGAAAGGCTCTAATATACCAGAGAATACACACTCACACACTATGTGAGTTACAGATCCACTCAAGTTCCTAGGTGTCCTCAAATTAATTGCATCCTCTGCTTTACTTCCTTCTTTAAAACATGACCAATGTCAATGTCACATCCATCTGGCTGAAGTTTTGAGCCTTTTTCTAAGGATAGTCATGACTTAGTTCTCATCATAAGCACCAAAATATTCTCCTACTGTCTTAGCCATAATTGAACTATGCTGTCACCTACTCCTCTCTTTCAGAAATGATCTCCAAAGGAATATGTGTAAAGGAGAATTCCATCACCACACTTTTATCTGCTTCTGATCCTGAACTGAGATCTCTGTTTTTATTTCATCTTCTTGGTCCTCAAATTCAGCTGGTTGAGCTATATACAGTTTATAAATTATTGTACAGGTTACTGTATGAAAGCAACACCATTATCAGAAGATATGTAGACCCAGATACTTAGGCCTACATAAAATGTTTAAGTTCCTTATTTACAGCAGATTTTTTTTTTTTTGTTAAATCAATAAAAGGAGAGTTTGTAATCGGATTTTTGTCCTCTTTTAAACTCACTGCTATTCATACAGTTTGCTGGAGTCAATCTCTGATAAGGCTAGCCCATAAATAGCTGACAGGAAAGAGGTAATTTCTATCAATACAAAATTTGTAAAGGGCAGCCACAGTCATTGAAGCCAGGAACAGAAGCAGCTTTTAGCTGCCTGAAAAATTATATATTCTTTGTGAGACTGGTGAAACTAACACTGGTTCACTAATAACGAGGACGGTGATACCTCACTACAGCATCACTGCACAAAGTAATATGTCTTCATGCAAAGTATGTTCTGAATATCAGCAGTCTAAGACGTATAAGATGGCCATCTCTGTGTGAAAGCATGGAGCATATGTTGCTGAGAAAACTGGCAAGTCCTGGTAGTGCAGTTTGTAAGAACATATTCACACTGATAAACTCCTATTGATCTAACTAATCACACCTTTCCCATCAAATTTACTATCAATCTGGCCTTGAATTTGGAACTAATAGAAAAAAAATCTGAGGTGATTATAACTCCTAAAGACAGAGCTTATTTTCACCAGAAGAAAGAAACTTGAAATGGATACACTACTCTATTTTGGCAACATGCAGTTTTCCCGACCAAGCACATTTTCACCTAGGCTTGGTTTCACATACTGCGGTTTTAGCTAGGTTTGTAACCTAATTATATGAGAGAAATACAATTAGATATTTCACTTGAAAGGGGTAGCTGTTAGTTCAATACAAATCTTTCTCAATGAGTGCTAAAGTTACTAAGGACAGAATATTTCCTTTAAAAGTTAAGAGCAAGAAAGATACATAACAGAAAGGGAGTTATTTCAATGCTTTGAATAATTTATTTGAGGTTTACCAATTTCACTGTATCTGGTTCACTCATTTCACACAACAGAGCACATGCCATGTCCAGTGCTTGCAGGCACCATTTAGGTCTTTACTGCAGGATACTATGAATATTTTCTAAAGTTAATAAAGCATTCTTCTCCTTCCACAGCAGAAAACTATTCTGATATTAAGAAAAAGGTAAAAATCAGTAAATATTTAGAGCTTTCAGCTGAATCAATTTTTAAATAAGCATAATCTGTAATTTTCCCTCTTTGCTGACTATTCTAGCTTAAAAAACAACTAATTCATTACAGTGTTTGGAGCAAATACACAGTAGAAAGCCCAGGGGTGGGGCCAGAAGCTGGTTTTATTTCGAAAGTAGATTCAGAATCTACTTTATGGATTTTCAGTATATGTGACAGAGTTGGAGACTACAGCAGGTTGGATTCTTTTAGCTACAACTAAAAAGGGAACTGAGTCACTTTGTACTGTTTTGATTTCATGAAACCTGTAGCATGCTGTCAGCCTACACAGAAGTCCAGCCTTTCATCTAAGTAAATCTGGCTACAGGAAATGAGCCAAGTCAAGGTCATGATGTAGAGAAGAAATCTTGGATTCAAGGTCCCATATGGAGCCTCTCTGGGAGCACACAGAAAATTCCTCTTGTGCTAAATAGCACATAAAAATCTGAGGTAAAATAATACATGGGGATTACTGTTAACATCTGTAACCATGTTACAATTATGGAATATTTCACACTACCATCAGCAGCCATCTCAGAGCTATAAAACCTTCACTGACTGGTTTTGGACTTCTGACACATCCACCAAAAAGCCCGTTGGTGTATATACATGTATGGGAGCTCCTAGGAAAGGAGCATAATTGGCATAGGCCTGAGTGCTGAAATCTTCACTTTTAGAAATGGGTCATGTCACACTGATGGCCTACTGTATGGAGCTGAGGAGTCGGCCAAAACAAGACAGTGATAGAAATAAGCATAATGCAAAAAATACATGAAAATCTTTTTTTTTTTTTTTTTTGCCTTGGAGAAACAAAAGGGAAACTGAATGTGGACCTAGAAGTAGTGATCACAGGCAGGGAGCTGTTGCTGTGCTGTTCTTCAACAGTTTTCATCATAATTTCAGAAACCCATTGCCATATTTGCCCACCAAAATGATGGCGACTGAGTCCTGCAACCTTAGTGTCAACAGCTGAGTCAGAGCATTGCCACGGAGGGAAGGGATTGGAAATGGTGGGAACACAATGAAAGGCTTGTGGCAACATGCTTAGAAAAGGGAAGATGCCTACCAACCCCCCTGAGATTTATGCTTTTACTAGTTATAGGACCTGAGGAGAACAGCAGTTCAGAAACAGAATTTTGATGGTGATGAGGTAAGAGAAAGGCACTGAACTTTTGATAGCAAGGTGAGACAGAACAGAGAGTGTTCGCCTGGCATGAAGGAAGCTGCACTCAACTCAGTTTGTGAGTCAAACATAGACCAGCAGACTGCAGCCATGTTTACTCTTTGGGATACAGCCTGTTCTCTGAGCCTGAAAGCAAGTGGCACAGTGCAACATCTGTTCGTACGGTCCATGCAATCCCCAAACCATGGCCAAGCATTGCCTAGAACAGAACAAACTGCCACAGGCCAGAATTGTGGCAAGGAGATTATGGATAGTGATGCATCAGTACTCAAATTGTGCCTTAGTACAGTGATTTTATTTATTACAGAGTAGCTTGTAGAACAATCTTAGACAGTAGGAGGAAGAACCCTACTATTCTATGCAAGACATTACTGCTATGACAGCACCATGCAACATCTGAATACAACTTTGAAATGCACTTGCAAGTAAACCATAGCTGCAGTCCCTATTGATTCACGGAGAGGTAAACAGATTTGATATTTCAGAGCTGAGAAGACATTTTATGCAATATTTATGTGTTTTGGTAATACTATTTTTTGCTGCTAAATTAATAGGTTTAGTACCATCAGATGGGGTTTAAATGAGACTATCTCAGACAAAATTTCATCAACACTAGTGTGTTGCACTATCCCAAACTAACTCCATTTGAACAACTTTGTATTTGAGTACTTTGTTGGTTCCTTCATATTTATGGTAGTGTTTTATCTGTTTTTAGCAGGTGAACATGAAGCAGGATTATGAATGTGATAAACTGGGCAGTTGGTCTTAAGACCTTTGTTTTATGCCACAGTTCTGGATAAAAGTAGATCAGTGACACTTTACATTACAGGCCTTACTTACAGTGAGTACCTGGAGGTCTGTCTGCATAAGGACTCAAAAAGTTGGGTTTTTAAGCACAAGTGCATTCAGTGCTACTAAAAGGAAGGAAATTATAGAATAAAAATCCTAGGGCAGGGAAAAAAAAACAAAAACAAACAAACAAACAAAAAAAAAAAAAAAAAAAAAAAAA
>NW_016690225.1:3826429-4025850 GCF_001604755.1 Lepidothrix coronata
GTGCAAGAGAGACATTAAAAACCTTGTCAGGGACTCCCCCTGCTTTACCCACGCATTTAAGCTGTAGCTGTTGCCCTTGGTTCTGACCTGAGCCATGCTGGAGTACGCCTGTTCCAGGCCCTCATCCTGATCTGCACTGTTGCAGTCCCTGGTTACCGTCACCAGACCTCCCCTGTTCTCCTTGCTCAGGCATGGTAGGACTGTCCCATTGCTGATGAGGACACTGTCATACCACCTTGCTCTCACTCCAGCTCCTGGCTTGCCTTTCATGGGGAGTAGCCTGCTCTCATTGCTTCCTGAGAAGATGAACCCTTAACTACTGCACATACACTGCTACTGGCAACAGGCATAAGTGACAGAGTTGTTGTTTTTCAAAAACAAAGACGAAGAAATGTTCCTTACAGGATCACTCCTATTGAACATTAAATTTAGCAGGAAAGGTGAAAATTGTGCCTCTCTTTTCGTTTGTTTTGCTATGAAGAAATCTTCTGTTTCCTAAGTATTCATAATCTCATGGCAGAGAGAAAATTGCATCCAGAGCACCACAGTCCAAGCAAAACATTTTCCTGAGTTTATTTAAGTTTAATAATATAGGAGGTGGTGGTACATTTCCCATGCTATAGATCTGTCAGCTGTCACGCAGAACTGTGAGATGTACCCAAGGGTCCAGCCCAGCCTATGTTGTCCTGCAGATTCCATGTAGCTCACATAGTTGCGATGAAGTGTCCTAGTCTCTTCCCCACTAAGACATCACATGTGAAGATACAGAGGGCAGAAGAGAGCAGGTCCCGTGCTGTAGGAAAGGTTGGGCCTCTTCATGAACATTCCATGCTGAAGTCACAGCAGAAGACTTGTTTACTCCATTTCAGCCTCACACCATCCTTCCTGTCCTTCACAAACTCAGCATGGGGAAAGAAGCTGATCTGGTGCAGAGAGGCATGGATACATCCATCACAGGATCCACCTTGCAGAGTCTTGTGGGCTAGGTCAGAGGAAAAGCAGAGGTCTTAATCAAACCATCCAAATTCCCTGTTTCATGGCAGATCTGGGTCAGGAGAGGGAAACAGAAAAAGAAGGTAATAAACTGAACGCATGAGGTTCCAGTCCTGGCTGCATAGTATAGTTCTAAAAGAACAAAGCCCAAAGCCCACTTATAGGACTCTAGGTAGTCGTTAACAAATGTAAAGTCAAAGTGTTTTTAACAGACAACTCTTAATAAAATTAACCTGTTGAAAGGAAAAATTCTCTTTTCACAGAGGAGTTTAACTACAGTGCTGCATACTCAGCAGCAGCACTAAATGCTAATAACTTGAAGAAATTAGGTATAAGTCTGACATTCTGGTGTAAAGCTTCTCAGCATGAATAGCTTCCCGAAATGACAGCAGGCATGATACAGATTCATCCTAATACAGCTGCTGATGTGAAATAGTGCTTAGAAGCATTCTGGGGAGCCAGGATCGTGGCAATGTTTCCATCAGAGGTACCCAGGTCCCACAGCATGCCAAACCTAGGGTACTACAGTTCAGCAGCTCATTAAGCATTTCAGTCATGCCCAGCAGTTCTCTGAATTGTGGTCTTTTCAGTACATCAAATTTTTTCTCTAATTATATTGATTTTAGCAAATTGCAGAGTCCTTCTGTTGATTTTCAACTATGTATAGCAAAAATTAGGAATGTGAGAGGAAAAACAAACTCACTGTACTCCAGCAAGTTGTTCTGTACCATTAGACCCTTCATGGGACAAAACAGAGATGTCAGAGCTAAGAACATACAAAAATATGCATTTATTACAAAAATAAACATAAGATAAGTTTCTAAATTAATATAGACCTTATATTCATCACCCAAAAAAAAAGACCACTCAACTGTCTGGAACACCAACTCTGTAATTACACACCCATTTATTTTCAGTGTGTGGAGGATGTAATTGCCTGTGTGCAGCTCTATCTTTGGGTCATGACAACAGACCAACTATACCGTGTGCCAGCACCTGCCATCTGCATGCTATCCTCCCACACCAGAGACCTGAATTCTAGCCCATACTCCTTTCTAAATCATGTCTTTACAAGGCAGAGAGCTACTAAAATCTGCTCCATTAATTAAGAGCTGCCATACAACCTCTAGCAAACCACAACACCACCCCTATCCTGTTTCTTCGCCATATAGGCAAGCTACAATTCTCCCCTACACTTTCATTTTACAAAGCATTTCAGTAATTGCACTGCTGAACCATGCTAGAGGCAGGAATTCTCCATTGGTGTAAATGCTCCGAAGTCAGTGCAGCTGATAGTATAGCACCAGCCATCTCAGTCATAGTGGGAAGAGTACTTGGGTGTTTAGGCAGTATGTATCTCTTCCTGTTTATTTGATCTTTTTATTCATTTAGTGAATCGTTTGCTAAAAAAAATACTCAAGCAGGTCAGGGAGCTAAGAACCAAACCCAGAGTGAGTGTTTAACTAGGAAGACAGTACCAAGAGAATTTTAAAGAACAGTGGATCTTGGTCCATTCGTTCAGGAATGTATATGTTACATATAGCCGTCTGCTGCATTTGTGGACGTAACTCCCAGACGGTGGGAGATATCTTGTCTCATCACTGCAGATAAATACCTTGGCTTTAAAGGAGGGTGAAATACAAATATGCATCTTTCTGCAGTACTCCCTTCTGATTAAGTCAGAGATGCTCCTTGTTCACTGCTTTTGTTTCAGGCTTTATTAGAGTAAACCAGTCCTTTAATGGATTTAGTTCATATGCTTTACACACAGTTTAGAAATTTTTTGCACCAATCAGGCATGACAAGATATAAGAAATGTTTAGTTTTCTGTTTCTTTGTTTTGGGAAATTCAATACATGTTCACATAACTAAGGTTAATCTGGCCTTTAGCAGGGAATTTACTCTTATATTTTCTCACTTTTTCATTAAGTATAAAAAAACAGAAGCATACAGTCTATACTTATATTTAGCTGTTGTCCTAGGTATATTTAGTCCTTATCCCAAGATTTTTATGCCTATATAAGGGACAAAATAATTTACACAATAGTTAGAAGCTTGAAAATACATGTTTAGGGGCATTCCACAGAACTTGCACTTCTTTGTGCTTAGAAGTCCCTTTTCTCTGCAACTCAGTAGACACCTTGGCAGGATCTATTAAAGGGACTTACCAGCTTAGTAAAAAATATGTAGCTTCAAAACTCAACTTAAAATCTGTTTAGGCAGTTGTTAACCTCACTAAAAAATCAATGGACCAAATCTCATACATCTCATACATATCACCAGAATTCCACTTAAATCAAAGAGTTGCCTTAATGTAAGTGAGGAAGACATTTGTCCAGTGGGAATGTTCATTCAAGCAATCACTGCAGGCTTATGTCTATCCTTGTTATCAGTCACTCAGCAATGTCAAGTTAATTAATTCATTTCCTTTCAAGTTTTTTTCCCCATCAGTGAAAGAATTCCATGAAATAAGTAAGAAACTGTAGTAGTCTGCAAATCATTGACACAATTGTTGGGATACCTTGTCATTCCAGAAATACAAATGGGTTCTGTCCCTCGATACCTTGGTGACATTAGGGTATACTGTGCACCAGTGTCCACTAGAGCCTTATACTCCTGTGGACCTGACATACCAGGCCATCAAAACCACACAGTCCAGTAAACCCCATTGTCCCCTTCCTCCAGCTGGCTGGAGGCAGGTTTGCTCTAGTCCTGGTCGTAGTATTCGCTCCTTCCTTCTTGTAAGTTCAGAACAGGATTCCTTTTATCAAGACCAGAAGTAAGATCAGCCCTTCTACTCTGTTTAGGAAAGTGCTCACTTGAAACTGAAGCAGAAATTTTCCTGAAGAACCCCATTTCATTTGGTTTTGTTTGTTTATTGTCCTGCAAATCAGACACTCATGAGGGGATCGAGGTAGATTTTCCATCCTACTTCCTCATGTCCTTTCTCTGGTCACTCAGATAAAACCACAGGATGGTCTGTGATGTGTAACCATTATGTCCTCTCTCTCGAGCAGAGGAATGCTAACTCCTAAATAGCTGAGATACTGATCCATACAGGTGGGGACTAGGACATATCCTCTCTGAATTCCTGGAGTTTTTGGGACATTTTCTCCACAGCTGAGAGACAGACCCATAGGGAGGAAGAGAGACTTTCTTCGTATTGCTGGAGTTGGATAGCCAATTTATCTGCTGTTTGTCCCTCTCCATCTTTCCATATCATTACTGCCAATGAGTTGGTGTGTAAAAATGGTGAACTTCATACAAACTTCTGCCACTTGGGTCATGTACACTTGACTTCATCTGGATCTTTGGATAATTGCTCATTGTCTATGTCATCATAAATCACCTCCAGCATGGCTAATTCCCTCAGGTACTGGATACCTTTCTTGATGGTGGTCCATTTGCCTGGACAACATAACATCTTTCTTGAAGGGATACCTTCACTTAACGCCTGACAGGAGTCACCCCCAGAAGCTGAGGGCTTGTGTCCCTTTTCCAATCACTTTGTCAATGCCTTCCCTAGAAAGGAATCCCAGCCTCTTGCCTTTTCTACCCTCTAATTACAGACCACTGGGCCTGTTATCCTACCATCAGAGCAACCAGGTGACAATGTGCGCATTGGGATGAAGCTGAAATCTTTTCACATATCTCACAGCTCACTCAGGGATAGGGATCAGGCAGTTACTGCCTTGTCTATGAGTTCTGCCACTTCCTCTTCCTGTTCTCGTGATGGCACTGCTTTGGAGTATCCTGCCTTATCTACTTCTTCCTCCTTCCCCTTCTTATTAGCAGTTTCTTCCCTTATTAAACAAGCTTACTTTTGTATTTGCTTGCCCATACTATCCCACACACCCTGCCACTCATAACTATCCAGCCTCGGGACAGATCTCTGGGTGGTATTCTTAAATAGATGTTTAACCTTAAACAGGACCTGAAATGCATGCAGGAGATAGCAGTAGGAACATGCTTGTTTGAATGTCCCAAGGATTCAAAATTCTCAAGAGCTATTGTAACTGGCCTGGAGAAGAGAAAGGTGAAGTAGCAGGGGATTGTTCCCTCATCTCCCCCACAGATAGGCTCTCTGAGGAGAAAAGGTAAAATTGTAATTATTAATAGTTTCTGAGAGATGGTTCCCAAAGTACAGAGATCACAGCAATGCTGAGTACAAATACCAGATTAGTCCAACGACCAGTAATTTTATCATATCATAAGCCAGTGTTACACTACAGCAAAATGATAACCTTAATCCAGCCCCCTGAGATGATAAACAGCACAACAGAGTACACATACAGCAAGTAAGGTCTTACATAATACAACCCTGAGAAAAAAACAACTCCTCTGAGAGCAAATAAATCAACATTGTGGTCAGCGTCTATTAAAGTAATATAATGAATGTGTATAACAAAATTTTTTTAAGACACTCTGGTCAGATCTGTTGTTATCTCAACCTTTTTTTGCCCCGTGTTGGGCACCAAAAAGGACTATTGTGGTTTAACCCCAGCCAGTAGATAAACATCACACAGCTGTTCTCTCACTCCCATCTAGTGGGATGTGAGACAGAACCAGAAAAAAGGTAAATCTTGTGGCCTGAGATAAAGACAGTTTAAGAGGAAAAAAAAGGGAAGGAAAAATAATAATATTGATAAGAGACTATACAAAGCAAGCAATGGGCAGTGCAACTGCTCACCACCTGCCAACCAGTGCCCAGCCCAGCCCTGAGCAGTGGCTATCCCACCTCACTGGCCAATTCCCCTTAGTTTTTTTGTTCCACATGGTGCTGAATATGGTATGGAATACCCCTTGTGTCAGTTGGGGTCAGCGGTACCAGACATGTTGCCTCCTGGCTCTTTATGCATCCCCAGCCTCTTCACAGGCAGGGCAGCAGAAGAGGTTGAAAAGTCCTTGAATCAGAGTAAGCCCTGCTCAGCAACAACTAAAACATCAGTGTGTTATCAACATTATTCTCATCCTAAATCCAAAACACAGCACTGCATCAGCTAACTAGGAACAAAATTAACTCTATCCTGGAAAAAAGTAGGGTACTAGTTCTTTCTTTCTGTCTCCATGTCCAGGCTGACAGCTCTGAATTAGCAAGATTATCTCTAAAGTTTAAAACTGTGTCTTAAACTTGATGCCCATGAAGAACTTTGGAGGCCAAGGAGCCTAGCGCCTAGAGAGATGTTGTGGTGAAAAGAAGTAGAGGAAGGCCAGAAGTAGAGGAGTGGGGAGAAGTAATCACAAAAACTAACTTCAGTCCTGGGAATACCTCATCTGCTTCCTTAAGTTTCTAGATAAAGAATGGAGGATAATTAAGGAGCAGACAAGTAAAAGCAGAAACCTGACTTTAGGCTTTCTGAAACTGCACCCGCAGGGGAACTTCACTCCACATTATAGACCTCCAGTGTCCACATTTTAAAAAGGGATTTTTTAAAAGTAGTCTGTGAGCTGAAGGAAAACATAAAAATCATTTAAGGACTGGAGAAAATGCCTTTCTTTGAGCTTAGTCAGTTTATCTTATCAGAAAAGAGGACTGAGACGTGACTAGATTAAGGATCATAAATTCTTTCATGAGAAAAAAATACTGGATATGAAAGAGGGCTTTAATCTAGCAGAGAAATATATAACTAGAACCAAGTGGCTGGAAGCAGAAGCCAGACAATTCAAATTAGAAATTAAGCACATATTTTTAACAGTGACAGTGAATAGAGTGGATCAGACTACAGAGATTGGTAGATTCTCACCACATTCAGATTTTCAAGTCACGACTAGATACTAGGCTGAAATAAAAGTTTGAGTGAAACTATGGGTCTCAACCCAGCATCATAGCCTGTGATATTCAGGAGACTAGCTAGTCCCTCTCAAATATTATGGAGCTAAATTCTATGAATCTGTATCAGTCAGCAGCATGTAATATTTGCACAAAAAAAACCTTCCCAAGTTAAACTTAACAGTTTTGATAACTTCTGGTATCTTCTAAAACTGACTAATCTCTGAAAGATTTCTAGACATAACATCACTTCTGCAGAGAACTGAAGAGCTGAACATAAGCTGAATACAACAGTTATTTGTAGCAATAGCTGTTTATTAATAATGGGACTGTTTTCTATTCTGTTATACTAGTTCTTAAAATCAATAAGGTTACTGTAAATTTATGGCATAAATTACCACATTTATGGTAATACAAATGACAGCTGTAAATCACCTAGAAATCAAGCTACATAGAGGGATGCAGAGGATGGGTATATTGATGTGATTTGCAAATATTCATTAATTGAACATCACCATAATGGTGTGAAGTGTGTAAGTGTTATTACCAAGATTTCACAGATATTTTTCTGTTTAGAAGTGGTTTGTTCAAAGATTGGTAGATATATAGATTAGAAAATCAAAATAATTTAAAAAGGCAATGGGAAAAAGAGCATTAAAACCCATAGAAGTCCTGTCCCTCTTCATGTTATTTGCAGATTTGAGGGAACTGAACTTTAAACCAGCTTCATAGCTCATCTTAAAACCAAATCCATCCTAGGTACAGTGAAATGTTTTTCATTCATTTGGTATCTGACCTGAAAACTTGTGCCTAAAGAAGTAATCACTCCAGATATATTTTCTCCTTTTTCTTCACTATGTCTTGTTTGATAATCACATTGAATTATCAAATGAAAAAAAATCTTCACTCTCTGTCCACTTTACCATATTTTTAATATATTTCCCATGAGGGCAAAGTGAACTGAGATTAAATTCTGCTAACAGAAACATTTGAAAATTCATAAGAAAAATGTCCAGGGAGAATGAAATTGGGCCTTTATTCTTAGTAGTGCAGTTTATTTCTGCCTCCGCACAATCCTAAACATCCACTGGTCAGACTATGTGACCAACACATCTGTTCTAGAGCAAGTAGTTGTCACAAGTATTGAGGCCATGTTACTGAGAACGCAGCTGTGCTGGGCAGGACACGTCTCAAGGATGAAGGACCACCGCCTCCCTAAGATCCTGCTCTATGGTGAACTTGCCACTGGCTGCCTCATGAGAGGAGCCCCGAAGAAAAGATACAAGGATTCCCTGAAACAACATCTCAGCCTTGGCCATATTGATCAACATAACTGGTCTACTCTGGCCTCAAATCGGGAGGCCTGGAGACACGCCATCTATAACGCAGCTGTCTCCTTCGAGAACACACGCAGGATCACTCTTGAGGAAAAAAGGCAACGCAGAAAGAACCGTGTATTGCAGAATACACCACCTAAGGAGTCTTTCTGCTGTGCCTTTTGCAATCGGATATGTCTGTCACGTATTGGCCTCATAAGCCACCAACGTGCCTGTAGCAAATGTGGATAGAGCCTTCCCAAATCTTCGTTCACGAAGCCTCACCATGATGATATCTTCAGCTAAGTAATCTGATGCTTAGATTTTCCTTGTATTTGGGGAAAAAAAATAAGACAAATCTTAGGAATTTAAAATGTTTACTGCTAAATGAGAAGCACTAAATGATTTTGTGAAAAATATATACTTTGTTAAACCTATTAACTCTGTTTTATTGAAACCCTTAAAGGGATGGGGTAGTTCTCCCCAGTAAATTGACATGGACTATTAAATAGGTTTCAACTGTTTTAAGGGATTTCCTACAAAACGATTTTGGATGGCTTTAGCTTGAGCTATTGGGGAAAGACAAAAACTACTGAATGTAACAGTGTGATTGAATGCCACCTTTTTCTACCATGTGGCTGCACTGTCTCTGCCCACACGCACACTTACACTGCCCATACATCGGTGTGGCTTTTCTCTACCTTCACATTGAGGAGGAGAAATGGGCAGGAGGCCATCAAAAAACCATGATCACCCTCTCCTCTACCCTGGCCCTCAATGTCACGCATTTTTTCCCCTTAGCCAGGATTCTAGTGCATTCCCCTCAGAGGAAAAATTGCAGAAGCACCAACCCTATTCACAATCTTTTTCAGCATGATGCTCCAAAGGGCCAGTGCAGACCTCGATGATCAAGATGGTATCTACGTTCAATACTGTACTGATGGAAGCCTATTCAACCTAAGGCGACTGAAGGCCCACACCAAGACCTTAAACCATCTTGTTCGGGAGCTGCTTTATGCTGATGACGCCGCCCTTGTTGCCCACACAGAAGCAGCTCTGCAGCGTTTAACATCCTCCTTTGCAGATGCTGCTGAGCTCTTTGGGCTGGAAGTCAGCATAAAGAACACTGAAGTTTTCTATCAACCAGCACCTCAGGGAGTCTTCCATCATCCCCATGTCACCATTGGCGAATCAGAGCTCAAATCAGTCCAGCAGTTTAATTACCTAGGTAGCATCATCTCCTTGGATGGTAAGATTGACAGAGAGATAGACAACAGGTTAGCAAAGGCATATAGTGCTTTCAGAAAACTTCATAAAAGAGTTTGGCAAAATAAACACTTGAAGAAAAGTACCAAGATCAGTGTTTACAGAGCCATTGTGCTGTCTACGCTCTTATATGGATCCGAATCATGGGTCATCTACTGCCACCACCTGCGACTCCTAGAACACTTCCATAAATGCTGTCTCCATACATCCACTGATCAGATTATGTGAATAATACGTCTGTTCTAGAACAAGCAGCAGTCACAAGCATTGAGGCCATGTTGCTGAGAACACAGCTGTGTTGGGCAGGACACATCTCAAGGATAAAGGACTACCACCTCCCTAAGATCCTGCTCTATGGTGAACTTGCCACCAGCTACCTCATGAGAGGAGCCCTGAAGAGAAGATACAAGGACTCCCTGAAACAACATCTCAACCTTGGCCATATTGATCAACATAACTGGTCTACTCTGGCCTCCAATTGGGAGATCTGGAGACACACCATCTATAACGCTGCTGATGCTTTTGAGAACGCACGCAGGATCACTCTCGAGGAGAAAAGACAACGCAGAAAGAACCGTGTCTTGCAGAATATACCACCTAAGGAGTCTTTCTGCTGTGCCTTTTGCAACCGGACGTGTCTATCTCATATCGGCCTTTTTAGCCACCAGTGCACTTGTAACAAACGTGGGTAGAGCCCTCCCCAAATCTTCATTTGCGAAGCCTAGCCATGATGAAACAGGCCACAGATCTTTCCTCCCTCTAGTCCTGGTCTCTCCAAGCGGGAATTATCATCTCATTTCTAAATGTCTTCTGTGTCTTTTTACTCAAGAACTATGCAGTTTTACCAGGGCTCAGTAGTCAGCAGCAGTTTCCAGTTCAGCCACTTCCAAGCCATCTGAAGTTTCTCTTTCCAAGGAAATGGTGTTATTCAGAAAAGTGACATATGTCGCCTGGAAAGCATAGACTTCGCCTTGATTTCCCAGCAAGGTCATTATAGTATATATTTGTATATTTGTAGTATTTTCCTTATATATAATAGTAATTATTTTGCCAGACCATCTCCTTCCAGGTCTGTTTAATACCTTTATCAATGATCTGGACAATGGATTGAGGGCACCCTCAATCACTTTGCAGATGACACTGAATTGGGAGCAAGTGTTGACCTACTGGAGAGTAGGAAGGGATTCGGACAGGTTGGATCGGTGGGTTCAGGCCAATTCTGTGAGGTCCAACAAGTCCAGTTACATGTCACAACAACCCCATGCAGTGCTACAGGCTGGGGGAAGAGTGGCTGGAAAGCTGCCCAGCAGAAAAGGACTTGGGGGTGTTGGTCGGCAGCTGACCGAACATCAGCCAGCAGTGTGCCCAGGTGGACAAGAAGGCCAATGGCATCCTGGCTTGTATCAGAAATAGTGTGGCCAGCAGGACCACAGCAATGGTGGTCCCCTTGTACTTGGCACTGATGAGGCCACAGCTTGAGTCCTGTGTCCAGTTCTGGGCCCCTCAATTCAAGAAAGACATTGAGGTGCTGCACCATGTCCAGAGAAGGGCAATGTGCACTACAGTCAAGACAGCCTCTGATCATCACATCACCCACCAGTCCTTCTCTGTTCACAAACAGAAGGTTCAGCAGGACACCTTCCCTGGTTGGCTTAATCACCAGATGTGTCAGGAAGTTCTCTTCCACATACTCCAGGAACCTCCTGGACTGTTTTCTCTCTACTGTGTTGTATTTTCAGAAGATATCTGGTAAATTGAAGTCTCCCACAAGAACAAGGGCCAGGAACTGTGAGACTTCTCCCAGGTACTTAAAGATTATTACAGAATATTTCGTCTGCCAATATAGTGGAAAACACATGTAATAACTACACATACACAGTGTTAAACATCTTCACAGTGCTCTCTATTATGAATCATACTGAAGCACTCTCCTCAAAACATGTTTTCCTAAAACGAACATCAGTGTTGGCTCTGAAGAACAGACTTAGTGATTTCTATCAGCATGAACCTTGTTAGGTTACAAATTTGTCATTTAAACAAATTGCTTTTGATTTTTAAAATGCGCAAGCTGCCTTTGCTGAAGGACCTGTTGGCATGAGAATGCATATTTAAGGTGCATTAAACATGCTAGTTATACAAAAGAGTATGATGTAATTGTTACATTAGTACATGAAGGCACAGAGGTGAATATGAAGTTAATTCTCCAGAGTTATCAGCTAGGATTTTGCACACAAAATTTCACCCAGAACATTAAGGTCAATTTATTTTCCATTTCAAAATAGAAAGCTTTATTAATCTATCATCAACTATCCAAATGCGTTATAAATAGTATCCTTGAAAACAATTTGAACTTTTCTTGTGAATCTTATAGGATGGGTTAGATAAACTAAAACTTTTAAATTCCTTTTGCTTTCCACTGTCAAGCACTCTTCTCAAACAGCAATAAGTAACACATGCAATTTCATCCAGCAGTTATCCCTGGTAGATCTGATGACATATTGCCTGTCAATAATTAACTTTCTGTCAAAATGTTTTGGCAAGCATCAACTTCATGAAACCGTCAAGAAGGGAGCCTTGGTGCTTCAGACCCTGTTGGAAACATAGCTTTGGGCTATGTCATTTGGTGGTGGGACAAAGACCAATCCACAATGAAGCTAAAGAAGATCCATGAAGCAAAAGAGGAAAGTCATTGAAACAGCTTTTCTCCAGTTAAAAATAACTGCATTTTCACTTAACATTCCAGTCAATCTATTTTCATGTAACCACAAACACAGTGCCTGAAATACAAGTTTCAAAGCTATGAGTCTGAAGACCTTAGTAGCAGAACTAATAACAAAACAGATGCCTCTTCATCACACACCAGCCAGTTATGCTAAGAGTAATGGGATGTTTCATCACTCATGCCCATGCTGCATTTCAAATAACTTTATTAAATGATGTTGATCAGTACGTGGCTATGTTCCTTCAGAAACTGTTTCAACTTGAGCGTATTTGCCCTTGTATCTGAATGTCATTAAAGATGTTCTCCCAGAATAAGTCAGTATGCCTCTTGCTCCTCCACATGCTACTTCTACATTCACTTCTGGTGAGTGTCTTGGAGAAATCAGGAAACTACTTGTTGAGGGTTTCCTGAAGTTTCCTTAACACTACTAAAGGTTAGGTTATGCAGCAATTAAGAGAAACAGATGTTATTTGTTTATTAAAACAAATTTCCAGATGGTTCAAGATCACTACATTGTGTAAACAGCCAGCTTAAAAAACTGTTCATTTTTACTGTAATTACCCTCCAGTTTCCTTCTGCCATCACCTTCTACTGTGTGCTATACTTCATTGCTTCAGCTTGTGCCCCAGCGTTACATGTTATTTGAGACATGAACTTTGTCTGCATATAAAGTTTCTAGAAATGTTGGGAGCAAAAAATGATAAAGCAAAAATGGTGACAATGGATCAGAATAAAACTGTCCCTATGGCCAGAAATACAAAAGTTCAACCAATTTGGTAGTATAACACCTACAAGTTTTGAAATTGCTTAGGAACGAAATAGTTATGGTTTAAAAAAAAATAAATGTAATTTCTCATAAATATCTTACCCCAATAGCAGGAAAATGTCAAGTTAATGTGTTAGTCACAGCCTGTTGTTCACACAGCATGTTTCCACACAGCAACAGCTTCTGAGTCTCCAGAAGGAATTTTCTTCTGCTTCCAGCTGATAATGAAACACCACACACAACACATTATTCTCCCTCACAGAACAGCACAAAACCTTACCTACAACCTCAGCAAAATAACAAGTACTCAGCCCTGAGATATTTGCCAAGATTAGCTGTGCACTGTTATACTGTAACACCTGTTACAGTATAAGACCCCGGCAGAAGCTTTTCATTGTAGTGTGAAGAAGACCTGCACACAGTTAGTGTTCACGGAAGATATAAAGCCTCCACACGTAGTCAAGGGCAGATTGAAAAGGAAACTAAGTGTAGCAGTTTCCCCATCAGATATAAAACACCCATAACTCAGTCAGGTTCCCACTCTCCCAAGAAGAGCCTGGACTTGGGCATCCCACATACCTCAGTGACCCTTCTGGCATGTAATGTTGGGAACTCCTTAGAAGGCCTGATTTCTTCAACAGTAACTGCATGAATTAACTGATTTAAGGACTGATCTTACCATCTCTGGTAAGGTAGCAATTTTCCACAGCATATTCAAAAATTTTCATACTGCCTATACCTTCATTTGATCACCAATGCAATATGAATTCAGGACTGAATGTGACCAGGGCTCATGCTTAAAATTTTTTATTGATCTACCTAATCCTATCCATTGTTCTATTACAGCTATGGGATGTTGCTGCTCTTCAGAGCAGTGCCATTACACTGTGTCTTGGCGCATTTGAGTACTATTAACTATGTCCATTGAAAACTGCTTCTGGTTTTTCTATGCTCTGGTGAGGTATACACTGTCAAAGCACATAACAGTGAATAGTTGCAACCCTGTTAATATTTGAACAGGGTAAAAATTATCCTGAAGATATTTTTTCAGTGTTGAAATTTTTAACCTATTATTCAAGACAATGATACAGAGCACATATATTGCTTATTTTCCTACCACTGCTTTAAGTGCTGAGAGAAAAGCTTGTCATTCAGATGAGCTACTTCTCTGAAACTGTGAGACAACAACTAATTATAGATGGTTCAGACAGATGGTATTCTGCCCCTACTAGGCAAGATCCCAATTATGTCACATGCACACTGCCATGACGAACAAATGAAGAACTGGGAAGAAGAAGGACTTTGTTTAACAGATGCATTTGTGTAAGTCATTCTGAGCTTACTTCTGAGTAATGGTGGCCTGGTTGTTCTAAAACAAGAATAAGCCAGCTCATCAGTGTTATTGGAGTACTCAGTCACTAAAACACAATCACATCTACATATGATGCCAAAAATATGTGAAAATGTTATTATTACCCTCAGTGGGAGCAAAATGTTAACTTACCCCACATAACTGGGTAGCCTAGAGACGTCAAGTGTGAAAAACAGCAATTATGCTTTCCAGGCAATGCATGGCCAATTCAGTATATTCATCATTCACATCATTGTGAACAGAAATGTGAGAGACTTTTGGTAGTACTTCCCATCTTTATCTCTGGAGTATACTACTTCATACAAAGACTTTAAATTTCTTATTTTCACCCATTAATCATAGTCTTGCCTGAGGGCTCAAAAAGAAACACTGATGAACATGAAAGGGCTCTCGCAGACCTTGTCAGACAAGAGACCAAAAGGGGACTCACCTGTTACATGTTGGAGACGCTCAGAATTCCTTAATTTTCTTCCTCCGTGTCCCACTTTGACCTCTTGGAAAATATACCTGATAAAAAGTAGTTCCCTTTTGATATATGGGCTTTGCATACTCAGAACATTTTGTATATAACTATTTGAGCTAGCTGAATCACTCCCAGCCTACACTGTACATTTTAAAAGGGTCTATAACCACAGAGAAAGAATATTACAACTTTAGCTTTATTGGAAGTGCTGTACCTGGCTCTAATTAGTTAGCTAAGTGAATAAATGAATGAGTGTACAAACAACTGGAAATGACAGCTATTTTTACTAGCTTGGAAGTTGTTAATCTTGAGAATTGAAATTCTATTACAGTATTTCTGCCAATGAAATATTTCAACAATAGCTCTGGGTCTGGAATTCAGACAGGTAAAAAACATCTTGATCATTTTCTCTCCAGCCAAGGAGATTCCAGCTCAGTGGATCAGTGTGCCCCCAAGCACCCATCACAAGTAATTACCCTGCAGAGGGAACACAACCAGAGAAATGTTACAGCATGACTATTATTACTTTTTTTTGATTAAGTAATAAATATTTAAGAGAGAAAAGCTAGCCCATATGAAATGACAAACAAGCACACACTAAAACTCCACCTATTCGACTGTGCACCTTAAGGTCTCTTCTACCTGAAATAAACAGCTAAAATAATTCCCTTCCCCAGCGTGAGCTCTTATTTTTCTTAACAAACTAAACTCTCCTTCAGAGTACAACTCTATTGTGATGTTAGTTCCTTTTATAAAAGTTTCTAGTACATTTCCAAAGTGAGATCAAAACAACGTCAGATAGTACAACACAGGATAGTTTCCTTTGTAGAGCTAAGGGTGTTTCTCAGTCTTTCTCAGTTTGCAGATCCCCAGCTCGGTCTGAGAGAGGTGCACATCTTTGTACAACAGAGTTAACCTTTCTGACCAAAGGAGCACATTTTTATATACTTTTGCACAGCATTCCAAGGTAATTCAGAGTCTCAAAGATTCACAGACCCTGGATTGAAAATCAACAAACTGTCCTTTTTCCATTGCCATGTCATGCTTATTCACTCACTCACTGCTCACACAGCTGGTAATACTTTCTCATACTAATACATGCAAATTTTGTGCCAGAAAATTTGCAAAAATAGATAAGAAAAAAAACAATAATAAGCTGTGAAACATTTATAAAAATTTCATTTTACATCAAAGAAATTAATTTCCAAATGACCCCATTATTTGATCTTTCACAACACTTCTCTTAAACGCAAATAAACAATATCAAGTTTAAATTGACAGATATGGTACAGATTGGGAAATATTTAGACTTCTTAGAAGTTATTTATAGTCATTCTAATATTTCTCTGGTTTCGATAAATTATCAAATTGTGCAAACAAATAATGGTGCTTTGGACAATTAGATGGATATAGAGTGTATTCTCAACTCCAGCTTTACGTACATTTCTAAACAAATTTTGTTTTGCATGTAGTAATAATAAAAAAGATCTTCAAAATACCAAACATTTTTCACAGATTTATTTAGATCAAATCCCTCTTTTATTAGTAGTTTTTAAAATACTGACAGAATTATTGGTCCCTTGAAAAAATAACCTAAGGAAGGCATGAATTTCACAGATTTTAAAGGTCTTATTTATTTGTCTATTCACTATGTATCAAGGGAAATCTATATATTTGGTGTATCTGAACTTCTTCAGGTCATGGACACAGGAATGAAAAAAACAGTGTTATATTGTTAATATTTATAAAATGCCAAGACCTGAGGCAATTCCCTGAATGCAGTTTAGCCCCATCTGAACCATGAAAAATTAAACCCTTTGTGAACCAGAGGTGTATGTACCATTCCTCCAAAGATCTGCTTTTCATTTTGTGTCTTCTGCTTCTTTAAAATCACCTGCCATATAATCTGCTCCAGCTTTAAATCACAATTATTCCCTTTTTATTATGCATCTACAACCAAACAAAACTTTTACAGACAAAAAATCTTCTAATGTTATAGAAAAAGATAATAACTAAGAAGTTGAAAAAATGTCTTTTGTCTGTTTACTACCACAACTGTTTTGGTCTAGAAGATTCTGGGGAAGTTCTTATTTCAAGTATGTATTTCTATAAGGAAACAGAATATGGCTTTCACACAGACTGATATCTCTAACTAAACATTATGAGGAAAGTCAGGAGCAGTAAATCCAGGAATGCAATCATATCATTTATTTTTAACTAAATTTAAAGTGTGGCATAGCAAAGGTGCTGATAAGGATAAGCAGTATAACTGTAAAGTTCTAGAAAGCCAGAGATTTGCTTTATTTTAACCTAGAAAGGCAAATGCACATCTCTTGAGAGATCCATCTGAAGTCCACAAGGCGCTTGAGTGCTTAGAGGCAGCCTCTACTCAGTTTTATAAAAAAGGTTATCTTAGAGACTCTTGCTCTCAGAGGCGTTGTTTTAAAGACACATTAAGCACAGAACTTGCTTATTTCTTGAAAAATACAACCTTACAACATCAGACTTAAGGATCTTCCCATCTCTTTAATCTGTTAGAGGTGGGCTGGATTCTGGGGGGCTGAGGTTAATAAATCAGGTTGTAATGGTTACCGTTAGGTTATTTTTGAACATAGAAGAATGCTGGGACATTGATCAGATTCTTTTTTTCTCAGAGCAAACTCCTATCTCCTCATAAAACAAAAAACAAAGTGCCAAATATATTTCCCAGTTTTGGGCTTCTTAGCTGGACACAAGGCTCTGGGATCACCCTTGTTCTGGTTTTACCCTAGCTGGCAACCAAATACCATGCAGCCACTTGCCCACTCCCCTACCAGGAAGATCAGAAGGAGAACTGGAAAACACAGCCCCATACTAACCACTGTGAAGAAAATTAACTCTACCCCAGCTAAAAGCAGCACATCCCTGTGGTATTATCTGCTTATGTAAGGCCAGCAGGTGCTCAACACGGCTTACTTTCTCCCAGAGCACCTGCCATGGCCAGGGCTGTCTCCCTGAACCATCCTACATGGTTACCATTCCCTTGTCCTAATTGCACCTCAGGGCTCTCAGCAGCAACTTGCAGCTCTCCTCCCTCCCCATACCTGGAAGTGATCAATGCCAGGTTGGATGAGGCTCTGAGCAACCTGGTCTGGTGAAAGGTGTTCCTGCCCATGGCAGGGGATTGGAACTACATGATCTTTAAGGTCCCTTCCAACCCAGACCATTCTATGGGTCTTACTGGCAAGGACTAAGTTTTGTCATAAGAGAGCATCCAGGTCCTGAAAAGAGCTCAAGATAGCTGGGTGCTACAATAACATAAATATTACACAACAGTTTGTATCTCCTTGTGCCCACAGGAGTGAATCTCAGCCCAGACATTTCCCTTGTAGGAAAGTTCTATAAAATGTATTGCAACTACAATCTATATTTACTTAGTTCCCCCACTCCAATATCATATGGTCTTTAGAACCAAACAAAGCTTGAGATTTTCTCCATGTTCTTAATATTATACTGTGTAAACTTAAAGCTGGTGCATGCTGGGAACAGTCTAAAATTCTGTTTAGTGTGAATCTGAGAAACT
This sequence comes from Lepidothrix coronata, assembly GCF_001604755.1. NCBI lineage: Eukaryota > Metazoa > Chordata > Aves > Passeriformes > Pipridae > Lepidothrix > Lepidothrix coronata. The sequence continues at coordinate 3,844,660 of NW_016690225.1, forward strand.
GTGGGAAAAATGTATCATTTCAGGCTAGTCCTTTGAAAGTTTTCTTCCAAACTGACAAAAAACCACCAGAAATAACATTTAAAAATATATCAAGGAACTGATACAGTAATTTTTTTTTTCCAGGCAATCAACACAACTGCTGAGGTCTAATACAGATGTTAAAATGAAGTTTTTTCTTATAAACAATAGTCATAGCTCTTTAATTAAAGCTAGTTAGAAAACTAATTTATGTAATCTGATCAAAACTTCTAGTGGGTTTCAATCACTGCAGTGAACTGCAGTGGTTCAGACACAGGATATACTTTTATTTGTAAGTTTACAAATTCAACTAAACCAACCGAATCTCACTGAATTTAAATGTGGACTCCACTGAGCATTTGCACCAAGCCACTCAAAATACTCACTTATTTCAGACGTAATATGGTATGGTTTTGTGATACCTAAGATGCCTAGAATTTTAGTCAGTGCTTTGACCCACAGTCTCCTAAGAATTAATTTTTGTGTTCTCTATATGCCAGAAGATTTTCCTGTAAGACCTCTCTACGATAGAGAAGCCAGAAGGAAAGGTACCCCACTGGTTTTGTTCTGCTGCTTATGGCTTGTTCTTTTACCTCCTTCTGTAGAGACCCATGATAGTAAGTCTGAGCCAGAGTTTAGCATAGTTCTCATCTGTAAAACTCTCTAAAACTTTATTCAGGTCTTGAGGCATTTTTTTCTTATAACTTCAAATATTTAGGTAATTTTAAAGACTTAATACTGGGACTAAAAGAAGTTAATAAGCAATAGCAAAGATTTCAACTCAAGCAGAGAAGAAAGCTCTTAGCTTGGATTGACAAAAGCTGGTGCAGCCTTATTATTGGTGTCATTAACTCTATTGACCAGCCTCTAAATCCAGGAATATTAATACATCCAGAAATAGAAAGAACATGAGCTGAAATTCAAATTGCTTCTGACATTCATGAGGAGTCTAGTCATAATACCTTGTGAGGAAAGGAAGAGTTTGCATTCTGTGGAGCATAGAAGCAAAATGTTTGTCCTTACAGAGGATCTCCTTTATTGCCTTTTATTATTATTTTAAACTTGTTTATTGCTTAAAATTTAAAGTACTTTTCACTATATACTTTTTTAAAATTGTATGTTTATAGTTTCAAATTCAATAAACAAACTCAAAAAAACCATAGTTCAATACATGAAAAGTATTTGGCATACTTCTATTGCAAAAGAAAACTTCTGGGGAAAAAAGATTATTATGCCATAGAAAAAAGTATTTTCTTACCTACAAAAACTTTTATTTTAATATGATACCTTGTAAACACTGAGGCACTGAACAAATGTTGTATGTTGCTCCAGTGTTACCATACCATTAATACATGCCCAGAACATTCTAAATTGAGTCCTATACACATAAAACTACTAGACATTTTTAGTAACACTTTGTTCAGAGAGCATCCCAGTTTCATCTGGGAAATTTCACAGCCTAATGTTTAATATTGTACTAAATTTTAGGATAAATGAGGTGGGAGAACAGCTTTGGAAACTCCCAATTTCTAGAAAGCGTAATATGTCCAGTCTGCTCTCAGTAGCAACCTTGTGCTTTTTCCCTTCCCTCTCAAAACACAATTACTCCATGAGTTGACAGAATTTTTTCTCCAAAGTGTCTCTACTTTTCTCAAGGAAGAGTGATAAGGATAAAAAGACATGGAGACAGATAGATTTTTATTTCTTTCATTTTAATTAATCCCTAAAGTTTCTGTCCAGTAATATAGAAACTGGGAGATCTGACCTTTCTCAAGTGGTCCCAAAGGAGAGGTAGATAAGAGGTAGGTTTCAACAGCTGTAATTGTGGTACTCCTGGGCTTACCTCTCTCTTTGCTGAAAAGGCCAATTTGGGATGGGAAAAAAAAAAAAAAAATTTTAAAAAAAAAAAAAAAGAAAGAAGGAAAAATCAAAACCAGGTACACTTAAAAGCATATTAAAGTTAGTTGCCTAGCTTAGCTAGTCACTCATGTTGTTTTTTAGTCACTGGAATGACACATACACTTCCCAAGATAATTGTTTCCATTGCACGAATAAACCCAAACAGGCACTCAGGACATGCAAGATGAATCACCTGGGGCAACTCCAGAACAGCAACTCTACCATGATGGGCCATAAAGATCCCTCAGGGTCTCAGTGACCATCAGAACTCTCCATCTCTCCCCAAGGAATCTAGAAATTGTATACTAGACATTCTACTCTTTAGCCAGCTAATAGATGAAATGAAGCCAGGTCTTTATCTGATACTCAGGGAATAGCTACATCTTTAATACAGTGATTTCTGTAAGAGACACAAAAAATACCCTCAAATGCAGGAGTCCTCTCAGAGGGACAGTCAGTCCTATTCTCCAAGTTTCCAAATTATACCCCCAGTTCCTGCCCTGTATGCACACAAAGACAGGCAGGCAGTGCTAAGGAGCAGAGGCAGAGGTCACTATGATGGCCCAGCATACCAGTAATATCCAAAGGGACCAGATCACAATTGAGGGCCCTACAGGAACCTGTCTGACTCCTGGATGCTTTATTGCTATGAGGCAGCAGGACATAGTTTCCTCTCTTTTTCTATTCCAAGCCATACAACAGCACATAACAGGCTTAGCATTGACATGAAGGAAATGAGCTCAGATTGTCACCAGCAGCTCTTCTGCTCCTTTGCCATCCCTGTTTTCATGTCACCTCTAGCACTCTGGCCAAGGATGAATGCTTATAGTTTGTTTCAACCACTGCCTCTACGATCCCAGCTTGATCAGCTGTCATGATAGCGAGTAGATGGTAGGAACAAGTTACAGAAAGAAATTCATGTTCCCAACACTGAGCACTGCTGTTATTAGTAATAATTAAAACACTGCTTTGGAATCTAATTTCTCTGTCCAGCTGAGAGCTCTTGCCCAGAACTTCTGCCAGTTGTGTCCGGTTTGCCTTCCCCTGAGTCTTTTAAGAACTAACATGCTCAGACTAAACTCCATCGATTAAAATTCCTGCATTAGAATATCAGGTGTCTATTCCATCTATTCTGGAAGTATGTGGGAGTTTTAAGCATATAGCTCAGTTTCCACACTGTAAACACACACAGAAAGCCCCAAAAAATTTGTAGGGTAAATCTAACAGGGCTAACGAAAGGTGACAAGCAGGCAGGATAAGCACAGGGAAGCAATGAAATATTAGGGATCAGCAAGATAATGCCATAACAGGAGGCACAGCACAAGCAGACACATTTTAAAGGGAGGAAGTTTAAAAAGCTGCATAAAGACCTGCAAATATCTAAGCAGCAGGGATCACCTAAGAAGAAGTGGCTGAGTTCAAGAAGAGCATATCTTTTATTTGCCTAGGTCTTTAAAGTAACATTTCACTATGGGAGAAATTTGCATTTTCTGTGAAGAAAAAGAAGAAAATGGAGGCAAGGAGGAACTAACTATCACAACTGACTACAATAAGCACTACAGAGAGTAAATGGCCACCTTACTTAGGCAGTGTGGAAAGTACTAATAGAGACCAATAGCATGTTTGCCTGGCATGATACACGAAAAATAGCTTCAGCAGTTCACTGAATCATAATATAATGTAATGACTGCAGAGAAAAGCTATCTGACCTAAAAGACTGTTTTATCTATGTGGGATATTTTTTTATCCTGAAATCTGTTAGAATCATCATCCACCTGAATCCCAACCTATTCATTTGAGTTGAAGAATGAAAAATCATATTTCTTGCCTATCCTTTGTGTTCCACATGAAAAGTTTCTTGCCCCAAAAAAAGAGTGTCAATCTTGCAATTCAACCTGAGCTTGACTTAATTTAAGGGCTTTTACTAGATTTTTGATCAGGTGCAGTTTTAACTTCAAACACTTTTCACAGACACTTGTAGGACAGAAGTAATAAATCAACTGTATTCTTTTCACACATATCTAGATCAGTCCCTGCATTAGGATGGAAAGAGTAGATCCTCTTCTTCTGTGCAAAGGGCAGGAGCATGTCAATACAAGAAAAGGAATCCCTCGGCACGGCTATGACATACGTCTATCCAATGGTGTGCAAGGACAACCTAGTTTCACAGTGGGCAAATTCTTGTGTCAAGGCAATTCTGGCCATTGACAGCACACAACGTGGTGGAAAACAGTCTTTGTAAAAATTCTTTAAGTGAAATATATAAATAAGTTAAAGGAAGATACATTGTTTAAAGGGTACTCAGGAGTTTCTCTCAGTTTTTCTATGTTGGAAAATTAGTCTTTAGTCTTCTTTCAATGGATCCAAGCCACTGGTTTTCCTTTAACAGCAGTTCTAGAGGTACAGTGAACCGAATCAGTATACAAAGTTACACTATTCCCCTGGGAAGACAGCTCTGAAATCACGTGCCAATTAAAATTTTCAATGTGTTCACCTAATAGAAAATATTACACAGCCCAGTAGTGTTCCATATATAAAAATAGTTTTCCAGAAATAGCAGCTCTGCTGTATTGGAATTTCCCAGAGGACCAGTTACTGTTATTTTATATGTTAACACGCTTGTGTAGAGTGAAAGTGAAACATTAGCAGTAGTTTTCTTATTGCCTACAAATGGCACTTAAGCAAGAGTAATACTGCTTTAGATTTGAAAAGATTTTGCTTTCAGAATTTTGGCAAGTTGTTGGTATAATTCTGTGTTCCATTCCCAGTGCATAAATCTCAACACAGTGGGTATATTCTCAGTCAAATTACTATGAGGGGAGGAAGCCCTGCAGTTGTCTGAATGCAATGAGTTTGGCAAGATAGCTCTATTATTGTACTTTCTAATCTGACATTTTTTCACTGCTCAGCAAGAGCAAGTAATCAGAACAGAAAATTATTCCAAAATGTAAATTAGTGTGTCTGATGTAGGAATCCAGTGCATACAAAAAGTCTTGTATTGAAAACATTTCCTTTTCCAGTTCACTGCCTGATATCCAACCTCTGAAATTAAAGAACTGCTTTTCTAATCCTGGTGTCATGTGTTTCTTTTAACCATGCAGCACCTGGGCACATATAAATAATGTATCTTTGTTTAGAGGTTGAAGTTTGTATTAAATTTAATTACTTCTTTCTGTGACTAGAGTAGCTTGAAAGCAAGGGCAGTTTCTATTAAATACTATAATCTTCCACAGAAACATACATGTTAAAGACATCTGGCAGAGGTGTGGCTACAAAAGGAAGTCTTTTATCAAGGCACAACACTACTAAATGCAAATACATGGAATATGAGTACAGTTGAGGCATCTCAATGCTAACAGCTTAGACTTTGGGACTAGTGAAGCACATATTCAAAATAGTCAAGGCCACAGATCCTTCAATCACTGCATCTTGAAAATTTCATTACCATTATTCTAATGAGGATGTTAAAAGTTCAGAGTCTGTAGGGCCAGACCTTTAAGTAACATTGACAGGCATTTCTTGAAATTTTGTTCAGCCCTCTTCTATATCTTTCCCACTGTATGAATTTCAGGTTATATTATTTAAATAAAATGGAAATAAGAATAGGAGTTAAGCATATACTGTTAAAAGTTCACAATACATTATTTAGAAGATGCCTTCCAATGTTGCTTAATAATTAATTTATAGGAAAGAGAGTAGATAATGTGCATGTAATATCACTGAAGCATAGAGACTACAAAGGATAAAAGTATTTCACTCAATAAATATGGAAGAGTGTATCAGTAGGCTCACAGAGATTCACTGAACTCTCTAAAGATTCAAATACAGAGCTGATTGTGGAAGTTGAACTCCAGCTCCTGCTTTGACACAGTGCCATGTGATACAGGGAAAAGATCTGACCCTGACCCGATATATTATTAGAATCCCTATATACCCAGGAACATTTATTGCTTCACTGGCTTTGCTGTAGCTACGTACAGACACTATTATTATTTATTATTTGCATTATGGTAGCTGCCATCAACAACCAGGGCTTCAGTGAGCTAGTCATTATAGAGACATTTACAGAGCTCACAGTTTTCATGAAAGGCAGTATATCAAAAGAGACAAGCGTGATTGGGAAGGTTGACATTACAAATGAGCAAACAGAGCACGGAAGTCTCATTGTTTCTGTGTGTAAAATTACAGTTATCCTAAAGCATATTTCAAAAGAACACTCTATATTAGAAAGGAAGGAGACATCACTGCACAATAGAAGACTGTAAGTATTCTTGTTTAAGCAAAGTGCATAAAATTTCTAAGATTTTTTTTCACCTTTCTGCACACCTTTCATGCTTGTATGGAGGGTTTCTTTCTAAATTCGTTTCATTTATAACAGATTGTGATATATATTCGGGTCATGGACAGAATGAATCAATCATAGTCATCTAAATTAATTTTTCTATGTGACACCATCATTTTCCTTGATTTATTATCATTATGGACAGAACAGTTTTAAAAAGTAAGTAACATTAGATTATTGAGAGAAATAAATGCCAAACACCATATATGAAACAGGCTTCTATTTCCTGTTTGAGTTGCATAAGAAAGTAGATACTGAATAAAAAGACTTTTAGCCTGGAACCAAACAATGCCTCTGGGAACAGCCAATCATTACTTTGTTTGATGTGATCTTGAAAGTTAGGCATTTGCCCTGAATACAGGGCAAAGCAAAAAAGATGTCTTTCAAGTGCATCAACAGCATGCCTCTGTAACAAAATTGTCAGCAATAAGGACTAGAAGCATGGAAAGAGTGGAGCTCTGCATTTGGCATTATGTCAGCATACAGAAAAAATAGTTAAATTTAAGAATTTTATTTATTAGAACTAGTAATGCTCTTTTACTATATTTTCAGCTATGCTTCAGCAGACCTTAGGCTAAGTCCCAGATCTAAATTCTCTCAAGTATTAAGTATATTTGAAAATAAAATTTCAATCCAGAACATAATTTCTGAAGTTAGCACCTTAAATCAAGAGAGTAAGCTTATATCTTCAAACTAGGCATACCAGTGTAACCCTGAACTCATTTGAATTTTGCAGGTTTTGCACAAACACTGACTTCTATAAACAGTTTCAAGTATGATCCTCAGAACCTACCATCTTTGCTATGAAAAATAAAAATCAAGGTTCAAAAGTTATTTAAAATTGTCTTTACTGCAAGTATTCACTATGCAAATGTAGCTTAAGTTACCCAAACCACCAAAAACGCTATGTGTAGATTCGGTCTTTTATCTTCCTTTTCAGGTGTCACAATTATGCTTCATACAATTTGGAAACTTCAACAATAGACTTCCTTTAACTGTCTCCATAGCTTGAGAAATTTTTTTAACCCTGCTAATTAATGACCCCATCAAAGACTTCTATAGTAGACAGAAAAATCAGCAATATGAAGAAGAAAAGAAAGTTAAACAGTATTTGGTAACGTTTCTGATTTTACAGTGAAACTCATTATGTTAGATAACTGAGCTTTAACCATAACTGTTTGGCATGAAAATCCTAATTTTCCTATTTTCCTTTTAATAAAAAAGAAGAAACAGTGTTGTGAACTTCCTAACTGTGTAAAAATGACTGAAAATATATCCTTAAAAGGTTCAATCCTGCACATCCTTCAAACTAACTCCAAGTATTTTTACAATCCCCTTGCTTTAAAGCTATAGTCATTTTGGAGAGAAAACCAAGGCTGATTTCAGTAGTTCAGTGATATCCCAAGACTTGGGTGTTTGGAAACAGAAGATGACTGAGTAGGAAGATCCACTCTTTTCTCTAGCAAATGCTCTGTTTTTTGCTTCATTGATATGTCTTTCTTGAAGATAAAATCTACCAGAAATTTACTGATAAAAAGTTCTTACAAATATCCCTGCTGCAGTTTCTGCAGCAAAGCCGAGATATTTCTCAAAAACTGCTTATACTTATGAAGCAATACAGGAAACTGTCTTAGAGCTCCAGTTCAACCTTGCCCATGTATCCAAAGCACCTGTCCTTTCTCCAGATGTCTGAATAATAATAATATGAATGTAAGTACACCTGCATTTCAAGGTAAAAGGCAGAAAACAGATGTTGAAAGCGGTTAACTAACACTGCTTTACTCAACAAACAACATAGTAAAGGCTGTATCTGCAGGTAGCAGGGGATTTCTGATAAAGAAACATTTTGCCATGGGCTTACATAACACGTGAGGGAGAAATTCAAATATCAGCCTTCCTGACACTGATAACAGTACTGTTTTTAAAATAACATAAGCAGCTGCTAATTCAAATACTGAAGCTAAAAGCCATCTGATTTTAAAACAATACTTCCTCTTACTTTAGATTTGTTTCTTAGAATGATTTCTACAGGTAGCTGAACCACAATCTATCTACGAATCTTCCAGTGCAAGGCTGAGCAGCTTTGAGGAGGAAGACCAGATTACGTGTTTTCTACTCAATAAAACTGTGCAAATATTTCCATAATGGACAGTTTTGAAATCTGAAATGCTATTAAAGGTTCTCTATGCTAAATAAACGCTAAATTTCTATTTCTAGAAATTTATCATATTGAATGGTCTTAGCACAGTTACTTAGAGATTTATCGGGGAAACATTTCAGTAGTAAACTAAATCAAAGAAAACTTCCAATTGAGTTTTCTAGAAGAGATCTTGGGTGCTTTTCATTTTACAATGAGTACAGATGATCCTTTTGGAGAGTCCCTCTGAGGCTGAATCTCCAGTTCAATTACGAATGAGCTAAATTGAAGAACTTCTTATGAATAAAAAAAAGGTAAAACATATCAGAGGAGCAGTCAGACTTCCTGTGTATCTACAGTCACATTGGTCACTAGTTCATTTCTAATTATTTCCAGGAATAAACACCTATCAGGACTGACCTGAAACTTGAGGGGAGTAGACCAGGTAAATGATTATTTGTGATTCTGTGATCGTTGTTATACAGGATCATAGTTAAAGGAAGTATTTAATTTCTATTCATTTCCGGTGCATGCTTGTGCAGGTTTCCCTATGAATTTGAATGGGGAATATCTATTTGCTGAAATGTAACAAGGACCTCAAGATCTTTGATAACATCAAACCACTGGTTTTTTATGACCTTACAAACTGATATCTAAATCAATTATATTTGGGCAGATGAGAGTGGAATAAATATCTTCAGCATTGTCTAAACCTCTACCTCATTTTCAGCCACATTCATCTCTGCTATAACTTAATTGATATGAAGTTTTCTACAATGGGAATGCATGTTGAGCTTAGAAAAGCACCTAAATTTAAATGCACATATCTTAACATTTTGTACTGGTTTTAATCCAGTACTAGACAAAGAATGAAATGCCAAGAAGAATTATTCTCAAATTTCCCAGGGTTTTGATGGCAAAATTGCTGACTGAAGAAAGAAATATTTTCAAATGTGATGAAGGGTAGAGAGCACTACTGAAAAGTCAGTTTCTAGCTTTTTGTAATTGGGGGATTTTGCTTTAAATGGGAAAAATACTCATCCTACTATCATGTGTTCCAAATCCCCCAAATTCAAATTCTTATGTGGGATCTGAAAAAAGCAACTTAAACTCAAGTACTAGGTTCCAGCCTAGTTAGGATCACAAATTATTTTATCTTTGTGGTTATTAATCATATGAATCTAAATATCCTTGTAATGAATCTACATACATCAGCACAGAGTACCACAAGAGCATTGCTGCTGCATTTCCACTTTCCTCTTGTCTCACAGGTCTCACAGAATACTTTTAATTACTAAAAAGCTTACACATCAAGACTATTAGTGATAATCCTGCACCCTCTCTGCTCTTGAAAATGTGTATGGCTGTCGTGGTTTAAGCCTATGAAATTAAGCAACAGGCAGATGTTTGCTCAACACCCCCCCTTGATAGCCTCCCCCAGTAGAATGGGGAGGAGAATCAAAGTAAAATTATATGCTGAGGTAAGAACAACTTAATAATTGAAAATAAGATAAAATAAAGTAATAATGGTAGATGATAATAATAATTATAATAAAAAGTGGAAAACAAGTGATGCACCCTCAATAAGATAATCTATAAAACAAGAAAATTGTTCACCGCCCTCTGACCAATGCCAGATCCCCCTTCCTGAGCCCAGATTGGTCCCCCTTCCAGGCAACTCTCTCCCAGATTATATACTGGGCTTGACATTCTGTGGGGTGTAATACCCCTTTTGTCAGTTTGGGTCACCTGTCCCAGCTATGCTCCCTCTTTACTGGCAGACCATGAGAAAAGAAAAAAAGTCCTTGACTTAGGGCTTAGCAAAAAACCAAAACATCAGTGTGTTAACACCATTCTCATTCCGAATCCAAAACACAGCACTGTCATGGATACTGAGAAGAAATTAACCCTATCCTAGAAGAAACCAGGACAGTGGCCTATCCAGAAACTTTTCCAGGAGTGTCATTACCTTTGCCAACCTCTGCATTGGCTTTACTAAGAACACTGGAATCAGGTGTAAAGAAAGAAAAGGTTTTAAGCAAATAATTTTCTCCATTTTTTCCCCTCTGGGTTTGTTCTCAGACTGTTGTATGAATTACTGGGTGTATTCTGTTGTTATTACATTCTATGGAAGAATTGTCATTTACTGCCCTGAAACCTACAAGTTATATAACTGAAAGTTTCTGCGTCCTGAGAATATTTTATTGTTAGCAAATAAAACTTCCTCAAAAGTGTTGACCATTTGCCTCTAGAAAATGCCACAAAACATGAGTTCCCACTTTGGAGAGGAAAACTAAAAGTTAGCCTGTATGGTTTTTTGTCTCTAAAATTATTAAATCCTAAATTTTGGCAGGGAAAGAATTAATGGCAAATAGCATGACTTGTTTCCAGGTTCCTCTAGGTTGCCATGCTATTGGGTGGTTGGCCAGACATCACAGCATTTTTTTACAATTTTACGATTTAATCATTCCATGCAGCATAGGAGTTGCCTCCTCCAGTAAAATATTTTCCTCAGTGGACTTCTGCCACCAGCAAGTTGGAGATACACAAGTGCTGTAATGGAAAACATCTGCTTCATTTGATAGGAAAAAGGAGGGAACTGAATTTATATGGAAATCCTCTTGAAACATTGAACTGCAAAGTAGTACTTGTGTTCTGTTGAGAATTTCAGCAATCTTCTATTCTTTGTATTCATTTGAGATCTTAAAAACTTATATGATAAATAAAGCATTTACATAAAATTCCTGTTGATATGATATTTCTTTTACTAGGAAGAGATATTTGACAAGAAAGAGGATTATGACATTTTTTCATTTCACTTCTTTGTTTGACAGATATGTTATAACTGGTGCAAGAACTATTTCAAAGAGAAGAGGGGAAGCAGACTTACCAAAAATGTAAGTGAGCTCCAGGAGGAAAAAACAAATACCAATAAACAAAGGAAACATTTAAATGGTGCTAGATTAAGACAACTGAGACTGTATGAAAGCAAGAAAAAGTCACAGACTAGAATATGAGAAAATTGAACCCAACTGGAAACACAGAAGAATTTCCACAAGGATTCAACAACAAAGGTAACGAGGGACAGATAAGACAATTTTATGGCAGCATTTCAGAGACTGGATTCTAAAAGGCAAGTGCTTTAATGTGGTACTACAATAAGTCCATGTAGTAAGGATAATGAAGAATGTAGGGATAGTTTAATGAGTAATCAAGCGTAACACATAATTCAAATGCTTTGGCAGAGTTCACTTTGCAGTTAAAGTGCAATCCTCATACATGTTAGGGAAGCTTGAGTATTGTATTGCCTTCAGGCAAGTATAAAAGCATACATTTTACTTGTGAATCTTAAACACTAGGATTTTATTTAACACTGAACTTCAACATTAACTTTTTCATTATTCAGAGAAAAAATATTACTTTCCAATTTACTGTTAAAAAATGTGGGTTCACAACCAATAAGAACATGTATATGCATGAGAAACTTCTGAAAAGCATTTGAGAATCAAGCAACCATGTAACTGAAGGCTTATAAGAGGCAAGCAGATTACAAGAAGATAGACAACACTACACTGAGTAAATGACTCATAAGTAGTTCATAAGCAATATTACAAAAAACCATTATCAATTAGTGAGCAAAAGTAAAACTCTTCACACAGAAAAATAAGTTTACTCAGTAAGTTATATCATTCTGGTGGGTTACCTGTTTGTATATATCTGCATTAATGAATGCATTAATATCTCTACCTTTTCTTTCTCCTTTTTTGAGGGAAAAATGTAGCTAAAGATCTTTCTGCAACACAATTTTTTGAGACCCCAGCATAAGGAGCAAAAGCCTGAGAGGCAGGTGGGTGTCCACAGTGACTCATCACCACAGTGCAGAGAAATAATGAGGTGAATCAAGATAACACAGAAAGAAGAAAGGTAACAGAACTTGCAGCTTTTAAATAAGCAGTATCTCTGGCAGTGGCAACATAAGATGGAGAGGAGATCATAAGTAAAGCAGAACATCCCATAGCAGCATTCTAGGTCTTGAATATTATCTTTGCTTTGTTTTGTTTTCAAAACAAACAATGTTGTGAATGAACTATCGATTCATAGCACAGAACTGCTCAAAAATGCAGAAGGCTGAACACATGGATGAGTGTGATTCTAAACAAACAGCAAAATAATGTAGGCAGAAAATACAGAAAATATACAGCTTGAGATTTACACAAAGAAAGCAACATGAAATGAAAGCACATTATATTTCATTAGGTGTAAGGTGAGGAAAATATAGATAGACTTTTTAAGATGGAGTGTGAATAAATAATGAATTATACTAATAAAGGAAAAATATTTACTGCCTTTTTGTTATGAGCCTTTGGACAACAAGGTTAATAGCAACCATGTACATAACATAAACTTTAAAATAGGGTAGCTTAGGCCAGCAAAAAATAGGTTACAGAATACTTAGAAAAATGGGCTAACATATTCAAGAAGGTAAATGGGATGGATTTCAATCAACAATTTTAAAGAAAGTAACAAAAGTGATCTCTGAATCATTTGCAATTAGTTACCTAACAGAACTTGAGGGGAGAGAGACAGAGGTGACAATAAAGAGTGGAGGACTGGAGAACAGTAAATATAATCTTTTTTTTCTTCAAAATGACAAAAAGACTGTACATAATGAACCTAAAAATATAGTATGAAAAATCATTCAATTAACTCCTGAAGGAAATGTGATAAGAAACAACTCGAAAAGAAGTACAAAACCATACCCTGTCAAAATCATCTCACCTTTGACAGTGTAGAATTGATAGGGAAAACAAAAGATATTTCATATCTTTAATATGGAACTGCACTGCAGCTAGAATTATTTTACAAGGGTGCAAAGATTGGACAAATAAAGCTGATCAAAGTGCAGTGTTCAGTAGTTTCTGGATACCTTCAGAGGCTGTACCTATCAAATTCTTTTATAGGTCTGTTCTGGATTTCCATTAATAGTTTGAATGCTGGAGGAGACAGCACACCAAAAAATTGCACTAAGAGCAAGCTGGGTGAGTAGGAAGCACTTCAGGAAAAGCAACTACCTTCAGAATTATTTTGCTCAATTGACAAAAAGATCTGAAGTTAGTAAGACAAAATAAAACTAAAGAGGAACAAAAAAAGACAGAAATAGCTTACAGAAAGAAGCTTGTGGCTAATGATGGGTTGCAAGTATAACACGAGGCTAAAAGTAATTCAATACATATTTCAATCTAATGTAAATTAGTCATACCACTCTAAGGAAAAGTCTTGCCACAGACTGCTGCCACACCCTCCTCCCTCTGGAAGGGAAAAACACTGGTACAGCTATTGTGTAAACCATATCAAATATACAATGCAGGTGACAAATAAGTTTTTTTGGCAGATTAGTTTTCAGTTCAAAGGAGAGAGATTTGGATGGAGAGAGCAAGGTTGCAGCAGGACTGACTTATTACAAGTTAAGTTTATTTACATTTTAAGCTGTGTTCACAATGTAACACTGAAAAGTATTGTGGGATATCCTGAGAGGAACATTAGATGTAAGACAACAGAGACAGCAGTGCCCACTGGTGAGCACAGGTTCTCCAGCCCTCCACTGCAGTTCAGGAAAGCAGAGACCGGCCCATCCATTTCTGAGTGCTCTTATGAAGGTTTGAAAATTAGAAAACCCTATTAATTTAATATAGAATTTAATGCATTTTCAAATAAGGCAATTTTCAGTTGTTTTTAACAACAGAGGTGCTGGCAAAATTTCCATAACTAAGACTTGAAAATTACTGCAGATTTACCAGAAATCTTTAGGAAATATGTTGGTATGAAACAGTGGTATGAGCAGAATCGTGACATTTTCACTTTTGCAGCTGCTAGAGGTAGATTCACAAGGCTGTTGAAATAATGGCTCAAAAATTCCACTGAAAGGTAGTTGGCTGCCACCAAATTAACTTCTTTGGTAAAAAATCACTAGCAGCTGCCTGGAAAGATATTTCTGTGAAACCTGTGTAATCAATTTTGAGTTTGCTTTTCTTAGTCCATTTGTGGGACATATGGGAAAGAAAAGAAGAAGAACTCCTCTGACACGGTCCCCCACAACATCCTTTTCTCTAAACTGGAGAGATACAGATTTAGTAGATTAACTGTTTGCTGGATGAGGAATCAGTTGGACAGTTGCATCCAGAGGATAGTGGTCAATAGCTCAAAGTCCAGATGGACATCAGTGAAAAGCAGTGTCCATCAGGAGTTGGTACTGGGATAACTAGTGTTTAATATCTATATCAATGACCAAGACAGTGGGATCAGATGCACCCTTAGCAAGTTTGTAAATGACACCAAGCTGCAGTTGACACGCCCGAGGGACCTGATGCCTACAGAGGGATCTGGACAGGTTCAAGAGGTGAGCCCATGGGAATTTCATAAGGTTCAAGGTGCAAGGTCCAGCATCTGGGTCAGGGAAATCCCTAGTATCAATACAGGCTGGAGAATGAACAGATCAAGAGCAGCCCTGTGGAGAAGGGCCTGGGGTACTAGTGGATAAGAGGCTGGACATGAGCCAACAGTGTGCATTCACATCCTTGCAGGCCAAACATACTCTGGGCTGCATCAAAAGAAGCATGGCCAGCAGGTTGAGAGAAGCAATTCTACCCTCTACTCTTCCCTTGTGAGACCCTCACCTACAATACTGCATCCATATCCAGAGTCCTCTGCACAAGAAAGACATGAACCTATTGGAGTGGGTCCAGAGGAGTGACATGATAATTAACAGAGGGCTGGAGCAACTCTCCTGTACAGAGGGGCTGAGAGAGTTGGGGATGTTCAGTCTGGAGAAGAGAAGGCTCTTGGGAAGACTGTATTGAGATCTTAAAGGGGGATGATAAGAAAGACGGGGACAGACTTTTTAGCAGGGCTTGTTATGATAGGACAAGTGGTAATGGTTTTAAACTAAAAGAGTGTTGATTTAGGCTAGGTATAAGAAAGACATTTTTTAGAATAAGGGTGGTGAAACACTGGAACAGGTTGTCCACAGGGAGGTGATGATCATCCCACCCCTGGAAACATTCAAGGTGAGGTTGGACTGAGCTTTGAGCAACCTGATCTAGTTGAAGATGTCCCTGCTCATTGCAGCAAAGGTCGGACTAGATAACCCTTAAATGCCCCTTCTAAACCAAATCATTCTGTGAATCTATGATTCTGTGAGACTGCTAAAGGGCCTCCTAAGGCTGAAATGTGGCAGAGAAGGGCTGGGAGGAGCAGTTTGGGGTCTTTGGAATAACCATTCAGTCATTTCCTCATGCATAATATAAAAATTGGAATGAATCGCATTAGAATCACATACAAATTACCAATGATTCTGAAACTAAAATTAAGTGGTTGAAAGGACTCCTTTAAATGGCACTGTTTTAACAGTATGTGGACATTAAGTTCTGTGTATGCCTAAGACTGAAGTACAATCTTTTCATACTTTAAAATTAAGAGACTGAAAAGCATTTAAATTAATGATGTGACACACATTTATCTCAAGTATTATCATGCCATCTCAGCAGTAACTGTGTGAGTGCAGTAAATATTGCTTGTTCTGGCCTGCAAAGCTACTGTTAACCTTCTTAGTGTCCCAAAAAAATCCCTTGTTTTTTTTTAGAGAGTATTTTAATTTCAAATGGAAAAAAATTATTCATTGCTGATTTTAACTGAAAGAATTATTTAGGCCACTGTAAGCACAGAAAACAACTATCTTCTCTAATCATAGAACAGTCATTTAAAATGTTGGGTTTGCTCTTTCAGAAAATCATCACAGTAAAAAGCCTCTCCTTTCAAGACTGCATATATGTGGAACACATTATTATGCATCTTAGTTGAGTCTTGATAAAATCTACTGATGTCTATTTGATAATTTGCTATACAATATGTATTAAATGCACATTAAGCAACCATTTAGTACTTCAGTCTTTTATGACTGTCTATGTGCAGCAAGTCTAGACTGGGTTCCTTCCTGTCCTTGTTCAAATTTCACACTTTAATTTACCTCCATGAAGATCCAAGTTTTGCATAGTAGGGTGGAAAGAAAGCATCACTTCCCAAATTTATTGATTCGCAGAGATTAACAGATTTACAGAACAACACAACTATTCTTTGACCAAGCTCTTTTCAAATGAACTAATTAATTCACAAGTAATCCTTGGCACTTTTTTTTTAATACATCTAATAGAAATTTTTTGCCTCTTTACGCTTTTGGATTGGTAGTACGTAAGTTTGTATTTTCCTGGTGCATGCAAGAACAAGCAACATATCTCCAGTACAAATAAGTATTCTCAGTTTATTCCATTAAATATTTTATTGCATCTTTCTTATTTTCTGAATTTTTTCCTAAGTTTACAGAATTGATTTCAAACTTTTAGTGCTTCCATAAGACACCAAAAAATAAAGAATTCATCAACTTGCAAAATACTCACATATGGAGTATGGAATGGATGGACTGTGAAGTCCCAGGAGTAGACAATTCTAGTTTTGATCATCCTTAACAGCTTTCTATTTACTTTACCTCAAACTTTGAAAAGAAATCTACTAACAATGATCTTTGAAATTTTCTCTATGGTTCATATGAAAATTCTAAAATTTCAAGATAATGACATGCACCTACTATATCCTATGAATTTTCACAATAAATTTGAAGTCAACTTTCCACATCATCAGTAACCACTTCATCTGGGATGGTAAGTAATCCTGGCTTTCACCAAAAATGTGTCAGAAGCCATGAGTAAACATTTGCCTAGCTTTAGCAGTTACTCTTTATTATACCTCTGGGCATAAGGGAGGATATAGGGTGGTTCAGAAATGTTCAAATCAATTGCAAACCTCTATGGTTATCAGCTGAAAGGAATGTTTATTTTTTCTTCTTAAAGACTCTGCTTAAGAAAAAAAATAAATTCCATTCTCCCATCGTTTGGCTAATTTTAAAAGACAACATGACATATTGGAATTATTTCTCTACTCATCTCAGCATCCCACTTCAGCATAATATAGTTATGTTCAATTTACTTATGTTCAATTTACTGGCTTTGATGGCTAAAATTCTGGGAAATTTGCACCCTCTTTTTGAGGGAAAAAATAAAGAAAAAAATAAGTAAAGAAATGCTTATGAGCTTTTCTGAGGAAAAGAAATGGAAAAATGGTTAATCACATCTACTTTACTACAAAATAAAGTGGATAAGTACATTTTGAGGTTTCAGTCTCCAATTCCCATTTCTTTAACCTCTAAGTACAGGAAAAATAACTTTAGCCAGGCCAAATATAAAACGCATGCTCAGTCACAAAAGAAAGTTCAATGGTTTTTTGGCTATTGTTGACAACTCTGCAACCACCTATTCTGCTGGCAACTGTTAGAGCTGGATCAATAATTATCTTTGTCCTAATGCTTTACTTAGATGGAAGCAAAATGAAGAGTCATTCTTGACTCTTAATGAAGAAAACAGTGAAACAAATAAAAGGAAAAACCGAAATTTTATGAATCAGAAATATTTATCGAGCTGTGATTACCACAATGTCAAGCATTATAATAGTATTAAATATTCTCACTGGAGGGTCACTGGGGTTTTGGAGACCTTTGATAAGGAGGAAGGTCTCACTCTTCTCCATCTCAAAACCTCTTGCTGCATGGGTGATCCCACTTGGGGTGCTGTCTCACTGAGGGATAAAGGAAGCTTGTGGATCCCAGAAACAGCCACACTCACTGCCACAAGCACCAACCCCCCACCCTCTCCATGACCTCATCATCAGGAAAGCTCTACTGTGCCCTTTTTTGTAGGTTCTTTCTCTCAGCAAGTGTAGGTAGGAGAGCTGGGGAAATGGGAAAGAGGTGAAAGCGTCTAATAACTATCACGGACTAAAAGAAGGTTGCCTTGGATCTGTGCAAGCAGTTCACATGCCCACTTTCCCTTTAGTAAAGGTAGTGTGAGTGATTTTGAGTTAGTAATTCTATATCTGTCTGTAACTGCTCTGGACTGAGCTGGGAAAAGCAAAATGTAGTTCAAATGCTCATGAGTTTGAAACACTGTCGAGGACCCGAGGTCCTAAGTGTCCCTGCTCAGTTTCCCAGAGATCTCCCCCTCACCCTGCCCACAGCACAGAACCCCACATCAGTCCCCTGGTGCCATCATCCCCTGCTCCAGCGATGACACAGCAGGGCTGGTCTCCAGCTCCCCACAGCCCAGCCCTGCTCAGCCATGGGCCCAGCCTCTGCCCATCCTCATCCCCAGGAATGTGTCCAATGCCCAGGGCTGGTGCTGCCCTGGTAACTCCAGCTGCTCTGCTCCTGGCTGGGATGGTGGGACAGGCCTGGCTGCCCATCCCCGCCTGTCCTGACAAGGTCTCCTTTGACTCCAAAGGGAACTCAGCCCACTACCACAACTGTATGCAGATACCTGCATTGCAGACACAAATGCAGGTGTTTTAATCTGAAGCTAACTGCCATTCCTGGAGGTCATTCAAGAAAATGTCTGGTACAAGGTTTCCTAGACAAAAGGTAGGTTTGACTTTGACTAATGCAAAGTTTTTATTGGTGATAAGGAACTTGATATTGCTCAGTACTGCTTCATAAAAACCTTCAGTTTTCCTCTGGGTAAAACACCTGGACTTCTGAATCATTCAGCAAGATGAATAGCACGACCCTGTCAGTCAGCTTGGTATCTCTTAAAAATCCATAAAGGTTTATTAAACTTTTGAAAGGCAATAGTTGCTCTCTAATCCTTGCAGAGGCTTTGTTGGTCTGAAGTGACCAACAAGAATACTGGAGCTGAAGGACCTTAGAGATGAAGCTGAAGTAATGAAGAGATGATGACTTCTGTGTGATCTCCAGTGTTTTCTGACATGTTCTTCTTTAAGACTATAAGAGCTCTGTATTTCAGTTAATACTATCTATCGTCCTTTGCATGGAATTATTTTATAAAATAAAAATCTTATCTGGGAACTGCAGTCTGCTCTCAAAATGCATTAACTCTTGGGGAGAAACAGACCTAACATATATTCTAAAATCTGAATGACAAGGAGTTTGCTAGCATTTTATTAGAAATAGGTAAAAGGTAACACCGACAATTTTCAGTCTCACATGTCAACCCTTTTTCTCGTGTAGAAGAATAGTAATTGTACCCCTATAATCAACTGGTGTGGTCTCATATTCTGAAATGGATACAAATCACAGTTTATGCCCATGAATAAATGCTTCAGCACCATAATTAAGAGGAGCAAGAGGCAATGCCTTTATGGTCTGGTGAGCAATGACTCAAGCTGATGTATAGCTTTTTGATTTCTTCTGAAGATGGTGCTGCTGCTAGCACTTGAATTGTCTCTGCTTGTGGTTTTGTTTTTTTTCTCAATTGGCCTCTGTAGAAGGTTAATAGTAGGTTTAAAATGCCAAAATTTTCTACCCAGTGAATCACAATTTCAGATTTGTCACTTAGTGATGTAAAACCAGCTGCTATTTTAAGTGGAACACTTACACTTCCCCCCCACCTTGCTTCACAGATGCTCTTCAGTTGTATGAAGAAATTTATAAGTTTCTCTCTTCTGCAAGCCTTCACAATGTTACTAATTTCTTATTTACCACAAAATTTTCATCTTGTGTAAGTTACATTGTAGAAGAGTTACACCTACCCTATATGCTCTGCACTGATCTCACAGATGGATAATGAAAAAATGAATTATATCCAACACAGAATTAAAATTCATAAGCATGAAACTTGTTGTAAACATGAAACTGCATCTTGTCTGTAAATATTCTGCAGTGATGCTGTGAATTAGTATACTTAAGTTATTTCCAGGTTAAAAATTCATTACTCCTGCTACAAAGAACAACTTACAGACAGATTAGTAAAACCAAGTTGATGTTACAATTATTATTTTCTTCTGACAGTCATGCTATTTACATTTCGTATTTCCCTCGACCTAGACAACTTTTATTATGAAATGTCAACCCGAAGCAGCTGCAGACAGTCAGCAGCTCAGATTTGCATTGGTTTCCTTATGTCTTCTGGGGGTTTTCTGCTCTCTGCTGCACATTACAAATATTAACATAAAAGGAGAAAGATGAAGTTTTAGACATTTTGATCATCCTCAGGAGGAGTCATTGTCAACAGGATTTGGCCAAAGAGGGAAATGTCTATCACTACAGAAGAGTGACATTTTTAAGCCTTCTTGCTTATCTTTTTTTTTCACCCTATTGTTATGATACTACATCCTATATGCTCCTCTGATCTCCAGTTTCCTCTGCTCACAGATTATCCTACATTCAGCTTTTGATAGGTCATTGCAACAGTGAGGAATATGGGCATAGTTCAACACCTGGTGTCATTTTTGTAAGTAATCGAAACACAACTACTTTAAAATGATATTTGACTTCACAAAAAGAGCTATGATTTAATTGGTTAATTAAGGAAAATACAAAAATGTGTTCCCCAAATTCTAGTTTAAAAATTATGGCTTCTAGTTAGCTTCTTCATACTTCAGGAAGAACATTATAACAAGTTACTCAGGCTGAAATAACTCTCTGCAGGGTGTGAGGGAAAAAAGATCTTGTAAGTGGTGAGGTCCATGTACTGTATTTCTGATGTTGCTATCTCTTACGTTGTGTTCTGAATTGTGTATCAGTAACAAGTAACTGAAGCCTATCAACTCAGAGATTTTAATGTATCTTTCAAAATTCATTCTCAATTTCAAGGAACCACTGTTGATGCCCTTTGATTCAACAGAAGAGGCAGATAATATGCATTTCTGTCTTACATCCATCGTCGTGGTACCTAACATCATGATTAAAATTTCTCATTCAACTTGAAGACATCTTTGCTAAATTCTAAATGCTTATCAATGCCAAATAAAAGGAAACTGAACTTCTCCCTCTTTCATGCAAAATTAAATCTGATTAAGACTATATAAAAAATAGTCGAACTAGTATTAGTTACTTCCCACTGCATAACTATATATTCTGCATATTGTGATGAACACACCTTTGAGCTCTGAATAAAATTTTATTTAAATATAGTATTAGCACAGGAATATAAAATGCCCCAGATAAAGATCATTTGATATAGAAAGAGTTTAGCTAGTCATTCTACGAAGGTTGAGAATTTCCAAGAAAAAGTCCTACACGCTTTTTAAGAGTACATAGGATCACCAGATATATCAAAGCGTTATTTGAATGAAACAAACAAGCATCTGATTTCTTTTTAAACCTGGCATAGATTAATTCAGTACTTGAATCTTTGTCACAGGTATTGATGAAGGACAAATATCCAAAAACCACTGGACTGATTCTCCATTTTAGAATCAGAAACTATAGTGTTTTTCATAATTTCTTAAGCTTTGCAAATTGGACTAGTAAGGAAGTATTATTAAAAGCAGGCCTTTGGGGAAAGTCTTTACCCGTATGTATTTTTTTGTTTGTTTCTTTCCCATCTGCAAAGTACAGACGTTGATTAAATAGCAGAGAATAAAGTTTTCTGAACCTTAAGAATGTTCTGTCTGGATTTGATTCAAGGTTAGGATTGATTCATATTTCATACAAATCAGTTCCTTCCTCTCAATATACCATGTCTGGCAATGTAATACGCATTCTAATGGCAATATATACTTTAAAAGTATTGAAGTTCAAATTAGTAATTGCTTTACGTAAATAGTTGCTGTGGGGAAGGGGAGGGAGGGAACATTATGTGTCAGCTTCTAGAAGCAGCTGAGATACAGTATGAAGAATATGTGGCTGATCTGCAATGATTTATTAATACGCTATATTGCCTAGTTGTGGCTGTATTAGCTTGCTAGAATGTTAACTATATGCATATGTTGATTTACTTTTATAAGAGCGTAGTTAGAAAATTGCCAAGAAGGCAAAATAAAGATTCTCAATAAGTATCCTGCTGGTAAACGTTTCAAAGGCACTATGAAACAATATCTGAATTATTAAGCTATTCCAGGGACCAGTCAGGTCATTTCTTTTGCTAACACTTAGAGTAACAAGATTAGAAAAACAGTAGCACAGCAAAGCAGTACTTCTAGAAAGAGGGTGGGAGCTTTATAATGCAAGATTAAACTTTGAGCTTCTGACAGTGATAAAAAGAGGCAAAATCTCTAGACAAAAACTTTCTACTAAGCGTTTTAGCTCTAGTGAGGATGTAACTGGCCTTAATTAGCTTTTCCATGGTTAAATTAACACTGTGAAAGGTGCTGAATCCTGACCTTATTTGGTACAGACTCTGAAGAAAAAATATCACTCCTTATATCACAACTCCCTTTTACAAATCAAAACCATTTTTAAATGAAGGTCAAACCATCAGTACATGCAGACAACAGCTTTTGTAAAGCATTTGCTTATTTCTAACTTAAGTGATCAGTAAGACCGATGACCATTAAAAACAAATTGCACTGCAATATGAAAGGAGACACATTTTTACTAGGTTTGCATTGTTGCTTTTTTTCCTTTCTGCTGTTTTTTATTACACTCTCCAAAGATTAAAAAGGAAAACTGCAGTCATGGATTTAACGTCTATGTTCAGAATTCCCCCTTCATGAAGCAGATTGGCAAACATTACTGCCCTCAAACTTTGATACAAGGGAAATGAATTTTATTTCATAAGAGTTTCTCTCAATAGACAGAAGATGTAAAATGCCTGGGCCACAGTTAAAGTACAGGAATAGGAGCCACTCAAACTCTGTAGTTAGCAGCCACAGCATCTTTGTAAACAGGTAATATCAGAGGAATCAGAGGCAAGCTAGCATGAAATAGTAAAAACAAGTGGCTTCAGTGGCAAGTAATCAGCATCACAATAGGGAATATTCAAGAAACAAACAATTAATTTTGAAAGCTCCAGTCTTTTAGACTAAAAAAACAATGCACACACTTCTGCATATGCTTACATTTACTTGTGTGAGTGGTAGCAAGCTGACTAGAAAAGTACAGAAAGTAAAAGGAAGCTTGCAAACATTTCCAGTAGCTGCACAGATGTTCCAGTGGAAACAACATCAAACAAGCACGCAAATTGCAGTAATAAAGCCTAGCACAGTTAGCATAGATACACTTCAAATCAGAAGGAGTCTCTACTAAGTACACAGGGACAAAAAATCAGGTTCAGTACATAGTACAGCCAAAACAAAGGAAACTAAAAGGCGTAATGCTCTTCAATGACTTTCTGAAGTGCTACGTAGCACTGTCTCGGGAGGTAGGCACAAACCTCTATAAAAGAAAAAGAGACAAAAAGAGTCCAAAACCCAAAGTACTGCTCAGTAAGGAAGTCGTTCTGACCAGAAAGCAGAAATCAAAGCTCGGTGAAGGCAACCAACAAGAAAGTAGCAGATAGGTCATGAGGTGTCAAAATATCTTTGTTAATTAACACTTTGTAAGCTTAAGAGAAAACTGGGTACAGAAAATATATCCAAAAGTCCTTCAGGATTTTATAGGAGACTGAAGCATTCTGATCTCTGTCAAAATTAGTGCTGCTGATTTCGCAAGCAAACAAATTATAGGAAACTCACACTGATAGCAACTTTGTGAGAGTAGGGTCTCGGCATTGAAAGGAGGACTTGGCAAAAGCAGAAGTATCTGAAAGCATATGAATAAGGTAATTTAAAACTCAAAGGGAGATACCTGACTGAGCAAAGCATACCTAAAAGGTTTAGCTGAGTCTGCCATGCAGTATTTCAGCAGCTTTCTATACTGCATATTGTACTGACCTGCATTAACTTTACTTTTCACTTTTGTCTTGTATGAGTTCTCCCGAGGAAGCATGACACAGATATAGAATAAGCAGTTCTTTTAATATGAAAAAATTGAACAAGGTCACCCCATACTGTGTCAAAAGGGGTATTAATGGCATTTCAGTATCTTCCAATAACAAACACATTTATGTATGCCATCACAGTAGAGTACTAAGCAGTCAAAGCACTACAGCAAAATTAATCAATATGTAATGTATTTAACTTTGAGCAAAATTTTCGTGCTGTTTTTTAAGGTACCTTGAGGTATCCTTTGGTAAATGGTAACTTACTAAAAGTAGCCTGAAACCATAACAACAGAATAAACATGCTTGTTTAATTTTCTTTTCAAAAGACTAAAGTATAAAATAGAAAAACATATATCATGCTTTACCCAAGCAACAATATCCTTTTGTGGCTGACAAAATATATGGAAGGCTTTTCTAAAAATCAAGTTGCCTGCAGTCAAATATACATAGAAAATGAATTGTCTGCAACTTGCTCACAAAGGGATTAATTTCCATTAGTTCAGCCTAATGTGATGCCCCTGTTGACTTGCAGGTTATATTTTAAACATATCTCCTATTTCTTGAACTAATTTCAGGCCCTTGCACATAATGCAGGCAAGTGTGAGGACATTGACTAGAGGACACAGCAACTTTTTCCAAAGATACCACATTTTAGTAATACTGAATAGGATCCAAACAGAACATGTGTTCAGGTTGGATTGAGTACTAGATCCCAGCCTTATAGTGCACATAAATATGCACTACATTGCATATAAATATATACAGTATATATAAAAATATGTATTTTATTGCTTTTAAACAAGATACTAGTACTTTTGAAACCAGTGGACTTATCAGTGCACCTAATGACTTTACTGTTTGGGACACAGAGCAGTCCTTTTTTTCCCAACAGTTGACATTTTCTTGCTATTTTCTGAGGGCCAAAGGAAACATATGTAGAGGTACACAGACTTATTCTTCCAGAGGACTTGCTTCATATTTAGCTTTAGCCTCCCTCTGGTATGGGTCGCTCATACTTCAAATATCTTTAAGCAGGTATAAGAAGTTTTGCACAATTCAGCTTCCTCATGTTCCATCCTCTTTTATCTAAATGCCCAGAATTTAGAAAACCAGAATCCTACTGGTTTTCAACAGGTATGGACAGGGGTGCTCAGGATATTCTGTTTCTGTCACAGGCCTATGAAGATTCTGTATGGGCTTGGATAAACAAGTGTTTTACTGAAGGCCTTTGTTTCAGTTCAAGTATTATATACTTACGCTCCTTGAATAAGTATGACTTACTCATCTATTCACTGACAATTACTGATTCATGCACTGATAATTACTCTCATGAGTTGCTCTGCAGTAATTTGTTGCCTTCCAATCTTCCTCTTTCCCTAGTCCCAGGAGTTTGTTTGGCTTTTCACACTCTCTGTATGATATCCAAAATTCTTCTCCCAGAGCCCTAGGGTACTGTAGCTGAAAACTGGAACAGAGAACAACTTGTTAATTTTTTGAACTCTGAAAAAGGATACTAGCAAGAGCTGTTCTTTAGGGAGACACCAACACCTTTGGGTAGCATGTTGGGGCTTTTTTTACCATTGGCTTAGTACTCCCTGTGCACTTAACTGGAGACAGAAGCCTAAGTCTGGAGTGCACATTCCTTTCAGGAAGCCACAATAGTTTCTGATTTCTAGCACACTTAGATCTTTTACTTGATCAATTCCCCAATCCATAGATACTACAATGAAAAATATCCAAAACAGAAAGGAAACAACCTTTATTTTTTCCATCTTTATGTGAAAAAGAGAATTTTTATCTTCCTTAATTGTATTTTATTAATACAAAATCTGAAACAGTAGTTTTACCCTGCCACTTTGTGTGTCATGTACACTGGATACAGCACATTTAAACACCTTTAGGGGTCTATTGGCTGATAAGAAACAATGCCACCAATACAATCATGATACTCTTCGAAATTTAAGAAATTGGAAAATAAAGGCAGACAAAGAACATGAAATGGGAGCAATTACAACAGCACACAAACAAGCAGCAGACTACATATAAGGAGCTGCCAGGCTACTTTCTCTTCCTTTCTGCACTTTCCTTTCTTCAAAGAGTAACAAATTATTGTATACGCAGCTTCTCCAACTTTGTCAACAAACTCACTTAGCTCCTCAGTGCTTTCTATCCCCTCTTTAGCAAGATAATAAAAAAGTTTTACTTATTAAATGTTCAAGGACTAATAACTTCAGCATGGGTTTTCTGTTCAAACAACATAAACTGCTCAATCTGGGAGGAAAGTAAGTAGGTCCCCAGCTAAATTTCAAAATCTGACTAATAAGAGATAAAGGATTCACCTTTATCAAACAAAAGGTTTGTTTGACCATGAGGGAATAGAGGAAAAAGCTAAGAATCTAAGCTAAAGGTACATGAAAGGAAGAGAAAAGATGGAAGAAAAGAGGAGGGAGGTGACCTTTGCAAATGTCCCAGGTTCTTTCTGAAGCAAACACAGTATAAAGCACTGTATGCATTTAGGCCCCATCAGTTTGAATAAGCCAACTGTGATCAAAGCAATTATTCAAAAGAATTAAGTCAAACACACAGAGAAGTGTTTGGAGCATAAGAGCTGTTGTTCCAACAAGATGACAGAGTGTACTAGCCAGAGACAAGGAAAGCCAGGCTTCAGCAGCTGTTTGAACTTTTTAAAGGAAAAATTGTACTGCAGTAACTAGTGAAGAATCAATATTTTCCCAATTAATTCTTTCCTTTGCAATTTTGAGTGTGTTATATCACCACTGTTTCTTTGTAACACAATAAATGATGCAAGCTTTCAACTCTAATTTTAATAACATTGACTTTGTCAGGGTGGGGAGCGGGGGAGGGTCAAATACTAGTTCACACGAGTATTAATAAACTTGCAGCCAAAATCATTAAGACAAACACTGGAGACTGAAAAATTCCATGAGCAAAAGATATGATATCCTGTCCTCCTCGAGAGAATAACTGCAATGGCAAGGTCACTAAAAGTGTCACTGATTAGCTTAAGAACTAAGTCAACAATAACTTTTAAATTTAAAATTGCATTTAAAATTAAAACACTGAGTGATCTAGAGAAAAGCAGTACTGGCATTTAGTAATTTGGAGTAACTTAAATTGCGAAGAAGCATTTGGACTAAGTATACTCCTAACATCAGCACAATCACATTCTTTGAGTAATACAGGATTAACATTGTCAGTGACTAAAACATCATCACTCTGGCAGCAGAATATAAATGGTTTCTCTTCAGCAGGATTCTTTAAGTGATAAACCTCTCTCTCATCAGAATGTATAAATTATTTAGTCTTTATTTTAAAGACATTGATTCAAAAATAATATTGAAATCTTTAAGTGCAGAGAGAACACTGGACTATTAAATTACATGGTTGCAGAAGGGGCTGTTGCAAGCTTTTGCCATGAGATAATTAGTTTTACTTCCATCTTGTTCAAATTCACTTTAAAATTAAGGTGTTCAGTTCTGAATTTCTGCCAAACACTGCGACAAAACATAGGCTGCAGCTGAAGCATCAGGAAAGAGAGAGAGGGAGCTGGAAGCCATCAGCAAAGCAAAAGAACATTATATTGTGATTGTGAAAAATTGAACTAGGAGACAGCACATATAGACAAGAAAATATAATGGTTGTTCTGCAGAGTCCCGGGATGGAGCCATTCCACAACAGGCAGAATACAAAGGAACAGGAGGGAAGAATTTGGTCAAAACTCTAATGATGGTATCAAAGATTTTAACATAGTCTAGCTAAGGTACAAAGAGTTGCCAAAGTGGCAAAAAATGTGGTTCAGCAGCACAGAATACTAATTATGGCACTGACTGAAACGTATGGTTTAAAGAAGAGATGCATATGCCAGGAGAAATAAGTAAATACAATAAGATGAGAAGAAGAACCTGCAGGAAAGTATAAGCAATGTCTCAGCAACCATCTGAAAATGAGAAAAACAGTAGGTTTTTTTTTACTGATATGGAAATTATTTGTCTCATTTACAGATACAGAATGGAAAACAAAACAATGAAGACAGACAACATGTAACACCAGAAAAGTTAGCCTAAGGTGGCAATAGGTAAAGCTTGTTACTGCTCAGTACCCATTGGTATACAGCTATGTTGACACAAACAAATTCCTCATGGTCACGAGACAATAGCCCAAAGTCAACAGTGTGAATCTGTACTCATTATTTCTTTATGCCTGTAGACAGGGTCAGAAAAGAATAAAGACTAAATAGACAGATGAAACAGAAAGCTGGAGGCTTTTTACAAGGGCATGTAGTGGTAGGACAATGGGAAATGGCTTTAAATTGAAAGAGGGTAGGTTTGCATTAAATAATGGGAAGAAATTCTTTACTGTGAGGATGGTGAGGCACTGGAACAGGTTGTCCAGAGAAGCTGTGGATGCCCTATCCCTGAAATTGTTCAAGGACAGGTTGGATGGGGCCCTGGGCAACCGGATGTAGTGGAAGGTGTCCTTGCCAATGGCAGGGGAGTTGGAACAAGATGATCTTTAAGGTTCCTTCCGGAGTTGGAACAAGATGATCTTTAAGGTTCCTTCCAACCCAAACCATTACATGATTCTGTGAACCTATGGCATGGAAAACTGAGCACCTTTTCACTTTTGCAGGCACTGTGTGTGAATGGAGAACGTAGCACATGGACAAAAGCAGTGAAAGGAATTCATGCTTGTCCTGTCTGTGAGGGCAGTCCCATCAAAAGGAAGCTAAAGCAAAACAGTTTTGCACAGTATCACTGTAGGGAATGGTAGGAGGGAGAGAGAGACCCTGTACCCTTTTTCCTTTCACTTAGCGGGTTTTTTGTGGGTTTTAGTTTGGGCCTTCAGGTGTTATGGGTTTTTTTGTTGTTGTTGGTTGGTTGGGTTGGTTTGTTTGTTTGTAATCTGTTTTTCCCAATAGCAACTGGAAAAAATCCAGTCATAAACATCCAGTGATGAAAATCCAATGACAAAAAGTTCTTCCAGTATGCAAGACATGTGGAGTTAGTGCTATCTTCAAAGCAAGAGAAAATCAATGGTCAGGTTAGTAGGCACTAAGCTGAGATAGGCACTCTGATCATAAAGCTATCATATGAGGTGGGCACTGCTACCCACGCACTGAGAGTGCACGATATAAAGGCTTTGCAAGTGCCTATCAAACCAGACCCATTGAGGACTTTGCAATCTGTTCCATCTGATTCTGGATCCTAATCACATTTAGTCCTAAGGAGCACACTGATCTGCTCAGCACAGTTCCACACAAGCGCAGATGAGCAGTCAGTGCCTAAAGAATTACAAGTATGAGGAAGGAACAATTAGGACAGAACACACAGTGCAATTAGAACTCGGTAGGGACTATATCATACAGCAAGAACAAAAAAATTGCAAATTTATAATAATATTGCCTGGGTTACTCATCATCATTAAATAATTCACCAGCCAGTTTATTTTCTTTGTTTTGCTATAAATTGCCCCAAAAACTTTAACATCAACAAACCATAAAAACTAGGTATATAAAGCAAATTTTGAGTGTGAACTGAAGTTAAATAAAATAATCAAGCAAATTAGTGTCTTCTCTAAAAGAATATAGAAACAAATACAAATTATATAAATATCTATAAAACAAAGCTGATGGCTGCACAAAAGACTGATCCCAAAGAGTGAGACGTGCTTTTATAAGTCATATATTGCAGGGCTCACAAACTAAGATGGAATTTAGAGGGAATGTGTTTTCCAGTTCAGGTGAAGAAACATAATGAAAACGATTTTACCTAGGTCAAAAAATGTCTGCACCTTAACATCCAGACCAACAAGCATCAGAACTCAGATGGAATGAGTTGTCTCTTGAAATAAATTACTTGCATGTTCCTACAGATATGGTTACTATTAACAAATGGAAGTGCAGGATTTTATGAGCTGTCAAAAGTATATATATCTTGTCAGATCTTGAAGGTGACCTAACCAAGTTTTATTCTGTTCTTTTCAGCACATATAAGTGAGAACAGATTCCAGAATCATATATTTCACTACAGAATAAAATAAAAAATTTAAGTAGTAGCCTAACCAATGTTTATTTTACAGCACAAATGTTCATATCTATTAAAATTTATCATTATAAATCAATATTATAATTTTTATGTTTTATCATTATTATTATTATGTATTCTGAAAAGGCACTAGAAAATTTGGTCTCAAAATATTTATACAATTCTCTCCTAAATCATTGCTTGGAGAAACAGGACTAATACATGCATATGTTGATACCATATGAAGCAAGAGTAATGCACAAATAGAGTGTTCAACCTGACTCAAAGCAGTAATATTAAAAAAGGATGCTTCAGAATTAGAGAAGGATTTATCCAAATGTCAAAATTTCATTTCACTACACGTAGGGGCACAAATAAAAAATAAAGAACATTTAAATTGTATTAAAAAATACTTTTGTAAAAACAAATTCTAATAATAAACTTAGCAGCTGACTTTGGGGTAGAATTTATTTTTCATAAGTTCAAATAGTTGCAGTGTGGGCATTTACATCTGAGCTTCTCACTCTGGCCTTCCCATGTAATTGATGCAGAGCAACAGGCACGTTGAGGGAGTCATTCGTCTGATCTGTTTCCAATGTGTAGTGTAGGATAACACATCACACCCTGGGGAGGTCTATTTCTCTGCAATGACTATAAAGGGAGCTTCAGGTGACTAATTCACAAAGTACTATAGGTATCTACATTTGTTCAGAAGAAACCCACCCTAAAAGTGTTCTTGAAGAGGAATGTGATGTATCTTAAGGTAAATATAGGATAAAAAGAGCCTATTGAAGAAGTAGGTTAGAAAAATAATTTAAATTTTCAGGATCAGTGGCTAAGAAATTACCATAATCACATCTCCTGTAAGTTCTCATTGTCTCATTATATTATCAAAAATCAACTTCAAAAATGAGCTTATTAGCTTACGTTGGCAGCCACAACCTGGTAAAATGTATGGAGACAACTTGGAATGGTGAGACAGAATCCATAATGAGTAGCTGGTATAAACATTGTACAACCAGATATGAGAAATAAAGACCATATACCAGAAAGGGAAGGGACATTTCCTTCTTGATTTCTATTTGAAAACTGCGAAAAGATTTTATATTGCTAAATATTTCAAATACATCCCTTTGAATTTCTCTTGCTCTGTTAGGCCAGCATAAACAAACCCCAAAACATTCAATAATATATGAATTTTATTGAAATACTTCAGCACAATGTAAATAAATGTTTGCCTTGATTCTTAAATCCAATGCCACACACGCACACCTGCTAAAAGGTAGGCAGAGCCTGAATGCCTGCTGGCTGGAACCTATTCCTCTGTTGTGGGTGGGACATTCAGTTAGGTAGTAGGGAAAGAGGAGTTTTGATGGCAGCCAAACAGTGGGGCAAGTCGATCAGAGGAGTTGTGCTAGCTCTGGTTTTGGAGGTTTTCAAGACTGATGGGACTAATTAAATTTCCACGTCTTTTCCAACCTATATGATTCTGTGTGCATGTGAGTCTTTCAAATATGAACATCTATAGAAAATTAATTATATCGGATATCAATTGATTAATATTTATTAACATAAATTTCTGATTTTCAAGAAACAATCCATAGTGCAAATCTTCTAAATTAAATAGGGACAAATATGTAACACCTATGGGCAATTGAATATAAGAACTCTCTCTTACGCTACTTTTCCTTCTATCTTACACTGAAGGTGATATAGCCAAAAAAATCCTAAAAAAAAAATCACACAACCATGCTTTTGTTGCATATCCACACACAAAGTCAAAATACAAAACTTATTTCAACTACTGTTTCTGTTCTTCTTGCAAATAGAAAGATGGTCCTCATGCCAACATTTAAATTATAGGTACTTCTATCAGAACTTTCAAAATTTTGTAATTGTCTTGATTAGGCTTATTTCTTTTCTGCTGACTTCCTTTAAGTTATCTTTCTTGTCATTTTTTCAAAAGGAAAAGTTCAGAAAAATGCAAAGAAAAATCTACATCCATTTTAGATTCCTGTACACAAATGCTACTTAGTCTAAAAGTAAAACCTTGAGCTTGGGTTAATTAGTCATCTGAAGACTTTAAAAAAATTATATAATCCCCAAATCTTGTAAGTACACTAAAAATCTGCCAGTAACTTCATTCTGGAGGAGCAATATTTTCTTTCATAAAGGCTATAGATTATACATAGACAATCTATAAAACATGTCTATGTTTGAGAGTTTATGATTAATGAAACATAAAATGCTTTTCATAGTTTGAAAACTTGTTTATATAGTTGTGGTGTAATATAGTGTAAATAATGATATGGAATGACAGCAATAAAATCATATCTTTAAATATATTTGATCAATTAAGAGGTTTTATGAGAATAGTGGTGACAGTACTGGGTTTTGGGGTTTTTTTTTAAACGTAAACAATTTCATGGACCATTACTCTGTACTCACAAATAGTAAGTCATAAATTTCTGTAACCTCAGAGAAAGGAATTTGCATTTTACCTCTGAAGTTGTGAATATTTTCTATGGGATCTGATTCTGACTTCAGCCTCTACCACTGTAGCTAAACCAACTTCAATGGTATTGCACTGTGATAATGAAATCAGCCCCTAAACAGTTGCATTCATAATGTAATGGAGTTCCATTAGTTAAATCTGAGAGACAGAATGCACTACCATTTATTTCAAAGCTAAAAGTATTTCTGACTTTTTTTTTAAACCCTAAAGACAATTTTGAACATTGTAGGTATAATTCATCGACTTCATTTTAGATGAGAATTAAGTAATCAAAGTGTCTAAACAAGGGTATCTCAAGTTATTTGAGATCTTCCAGGATATTTAAGCCACCTACATGGAATTAGCAAGAATGACATGGAACCTATTAGAAACCTCTATGTCTTTCTTTACAAGCAAATGGAAACGGGATGTCTTGGACTTGAGATGACATTCAGCACCTAAGTTTAGACAACAGAATTCCACTTTCAAAAATATTTATTACTATCAGTATTAGCATTAGCTAAGTATTATTTAAGTCCGCACTGTTTCATTAATGTCTCTTTATAGTCAATGGAAAGAAGTAAACACTTCAGAATATAATTCTCATTATTTATTTTGCATATCTATACCTAGGTCAAATGACATACAAAAGCAGACATTTCTTTGCACTGAGTATAAAGGAAACCCAGTAATTGCCATCCCTCTGTGCTTTCAATCACTTTTACATCTACTGAACATATAACAACTGGAAGCATTATGATATCATATGATTCAAGTAACTTCCTTTCTTCTATCTAATCTAAATGGCCTGTCCATTAGTTACTACAGCACTGCATGATGAGCATAGAGGAAAAAAGCACAGTTAAGAGATGTCTGTTTTACACTGATAGCATGCTTGAAGAGACAGAGGGAAGATTCGTAACAAGGATGAAGGATGCATTTATTCTGCTTCATCATGTGTTATGTTATACAGAGGCATAATCCAAATGATATTACCAAAATAAAATTCATCAACAATTGCACAGTATCTCCAGTGCAAAGTAAATGTAAGACTGTGATACATGAGACACCTCATAGTCTCTTGTACCTCTGAAAAGTGTTTATTTAATATTTCTGCTCCTAGGTGAGCAGTTAGTGATCAACACTGTTTTGTAAATGGTTTACATTGAAATATTTGTGTAGATAAGTGTTTTAATACAAGACACTTTTTCCATCACAGACTTTCACTCAAATCTTGGTTTAAATAGTGTTTGATATGTCACCCTCACCTTCTGTGGATACTGACTACAACATATATGCTAGAAAATTGCCACAACTGGCAATCCAACAAGGGAAGTCAAGCCCTGCTGATGAGTCAGGGATGAGGTTCAGTGAGATAAAATGAACGGGACAGGCTCAGCTCAGGACACTGATTCCATTCTGCCATCAGATGTACAATTATTGATCTCAGCAGTTTAAAAGAAAAGCATGTATTTGATGTAGCTGGCAGCAGCCTTCTAGTTAAATTGCTCTTCAGCTGGCAGACTATTCTGTGAGCTTTGTTACAAAGCTGTTCAGTAAATGCACATATTTTTTTGTATTTCTCACTACACTTAAGACAGTGAGTAATCTGAACAGCTATTTAAACATTTTCAGTCACTGCCCTAAACAGGTGCAAATGCAGCCTTGTTTGCATGGAACCTGCAGCTTGCCGACTACAGGTCAGGAAGAATTCACTAAGTGTAGTCTTCTGTTCAGCTCAAAAGATGCATAAGAGAACACACTGTTGAGAAAATCAGTGAGTTCGTCACAGATTTGGGCCTACAGCGCTTTGGAAGAAAGTCTTTGGGGGTAACATATTTTTGATATGATATACTTCAGCCTAGATTGTTCATAAATAGCTGGCAAAGATGCAGTTTTCTTTCTTTTTTTTTCTTGTCCCTCAGGAAAATTCAGGAGACAAAAGTGGAGCAGACAGGGAAAAAGAAGCTTTTCCTAAAATTGTAGATAAGTAAAATATTGCCAGAAAAAGATTATGAAAGAGGTAGATCTAAAACTTAAAGCTACTTCTGTGCATATGTTTGTACCTGCTCTTTACAAAACCACTCGTGACTTGTTGTTAATATAGTATGTGTAAAGGAATTAAAGCATGGGCTTTATTATTCCCTAAAAGAAATCCCAGCTGAGGGATTCTAAAGAATGGGAGCACAAACCACTAAAATCTGAGGGAAAGTACAAGAAGAGAAATACGGGAGCTATGCAGAAAAGGCAGTTGTTCAAGGAGAGACAGAGAGGGTGAAGAGGATCAGAAGAAAAGTAGCAGCTAGGAGTAGCCTGAGAGAAGGAAAAGCCCAAAAGACAGAAATAGGTCTTGGAAAAGGTAATGGCAGCCCAGCCAAGAGGAGGAACAGCAATTGCACCAACTCTCTAATAAGGGCATACGTCAAGTGTCGATAAGAGATTTTCGTGCAGGAAGAGCTTAATGGATAGAGAAGGAACCCATTGATGGAAACAAATACAGGTGGTGTCAGGTGAATCAATCTCCAGGGCATAACACTACTGCCCTTACAAAGAACTTCCTTTGAAATTGTAGGTACATTTGCTAACACAGTCTACATGATTATCTGAGCAGAGAACATGTTTTTATTTTGTGTATACAGAACATCTCGCTCAGAGGCCTTGATTGCTAGGTAGACCCTCTCAGTGTTAGTGTGATACCAGTACTAATTAACAGTAACAAATGCTGTCAGCAACCGAATGGAAGGAGAAAGGGGGGGAACTAGATGGCCATGTAGATTCTTCATCCAAATACACCATAACAAAAAAGGACTAAATGGGAGCAGTTTTACTGTCTCCCCTTACAGCTCTTTCCTGGTCCATGAAAGCCACATCTACATAACAGCGAATGATATTGCAATAGCAGAAGGGTTTTCCCACCTGCTTCACCAGTTAGGTAGGAATTAGCAAAGTCATGCATGTGCCAAATGTTTGTAGACGCTTGTATGGTGATTATAAATATAAAAAAGTAACCAGCATGATCATAAATCACTGTACTTTGCAGAAAAGGAAGCTGAATTAAGGAGATAATTTTCATGTATACTTATCACTGTAAGTATTTGTGACACATCTTTCAACTGTTCCTCTGCAGAAGACTGAAACCTTCACAAGCAGGGTCTAAACGTTTGGCTTATTCTGATTCTATAATTTCCAAATGTGTTGTGCAGCCACTGCTGTTAACTGGCTGACATGATGCATGACCCCACCAGAGGATAATATCTCAGCATGTTGCATGAAGAACTCTTTTGGCAAGAACAAGTGAGTCATTAATTATCCCACAGTTGAATCTATTGAAGACTTATTAACACTAATTCACAAGAAAGGGGCTTGTCTGATTCCCAGTAGGGATTGAGAAGCTGAACTAGACTGTTATTAAAATGTGCCTGATATTAAGGCAGTACCTCCTAAAGTAATGCAATTTTAAAGTGATATTAGTAAGATCCTCTGAAACATACTTGACTTCTCTATAAATATTACTATTGTATTACTATGCAATTACTGTTCATTGCCTAACCAAACAGGCCTTAACTATAACATTTAGAATAACCTCTGGTGCTCCAAAAATTATGTGAACTCATTCCAGTTATTCACAACAAAAGCTAAATTAGAATTTCTGTTAGAATCTCTTTAATGCTTAGTTTTAGAAATTCAAACCGATTGCCATATAGAAATCTATCACAAATTAATTCAGAAGTAATTAAAGAACACTTGCAAAGTAATTCAAGGAATAATCAAATACATTAAAAAATTACTAACATTGGCAGTTTAAAAATTGCTGTCATAGGAAACCAGAAAGTAGAACTGATATGAATTATACTGAAGATACTTAAGAATTTTTCTGGTCTACAGAAGCCAACAGTAAACAAAAGCTCTAGATTGAAAATTGAAGCAGAAGCTGGAAATATATTTTATATTCCTTTAGGAACTTTGAAAAAACAACAAAACACTGCAAAGTTAGGTTTACTTGTACATTTCTGTCAAAATAGCAATTTCTGTTCTAGTTGCATTAGTTTTGTCTGCGTAAATCCACATCCAGGCAATATTTTGGGATTAAACCACCCTTAAATGTTTTCTTAATGAATAAAAATGAACTGACAAGAATGACATAGTAACTTGGAAATCTATAATGGGTCAAATTTTCAATTTTTTAAAAAATATGTCTTTAGAACATTGATTAAAAATAATTTTTAGATATTTAATAATAAAACCACCTTAATTTTACTTTTAAAATTATTCATTGCTTAAGCAAACTTTACACTTTTAAATTGATTATTTTGTGCCATGATTGTTTAACACAGTCTGATGCCTGCTGGCATGTTTTGAAAAAAGATGAAATGTCTATAATTGAATTAACTAAAAGTTGCAGTCCTGAAAACTGTGTGGATGATGATGCACAATCATAAAATTACAAAATCCTAAAGAAATTGTCAATGCACCTCACATTTTAATTAAAAATTTCCTGAATTGTTTTTCTGGACACCATCATTAGCATTTCACTCAGTCTGGTACAACACTCATGCCTGACAAGGAAGCATTCCTTTGCTTGTATTCATTAACAAAGTATTCTCAGGGTGTCCTTAAATGTAGTTTAGGAACAGAGTATCTATCTATATGCTTTGCAGGTTGCTTTTTTTCTTTCCCTGAATCTGAAAAAAAATAAATTATCCCCAGAAGAGAATGGGATTCAGACACTTAAACCCTTTTGGTTTCTCATACTTCTTGTGCTCCTTTAGAGCTAGAAACCCTAACCTATTAGGCACACCATGTCCTGGAATCCTGTTCTGCCATACCTAACCCTTGCCCTGCTCCTCTCAGGGAGCCTTCGTGCCTGATGCACAACTCTGGTGTCCACTTCAGGGAGCAGGCTAAAAGTCAGGCTCTTCAGAACCCACTGACTCAGTTCTTTTTTGTTTTTAAATGAGATCATTTGCCTGACAAAAGAGAAAATATTCCTCATAGGATGAAATAACTTTCTCATTTAAATCACTGGGTTTTTTGCATCCAGATAGAAAAGATTTCATAAGGATCTTTATCATACCAAAAATGTGACAAATGCTGCAGTTGGCACCTGGGTTGACATCATGGCGTATTATGGTATGTGGAGTCAATACTCTCTAACACTGAAAGCACTATTCATATAGTGGAAGGCCGTAGTTCTCTAAGAGAGACAGAATGATCACTTTTAAATGTGAATAAATGGTTGCAGAACAACAAAGCTTTCTCCGAGCTGTTAGGAGAGCCTCATAGTAAAGTGATTATGTCTGGCTGTCTATTATAAAATCTTCCTGTTACTGAACCACTTTTAATATCTCATACTGAAGCTGCACACTCAGGATCTGCAAGCATTTCCAAAAGTGGTCATGAATTTTCGAACCGATTATAGCAACCTGACAGAAACATTTTTAAAAGCTTGACCCGGCAAAGTGCTGAGCAGTTTTCTAAAGTGTTGGACAGCCTCAAATCCAATTGTTTTTAGGGAAAGCTGTGGTGACTCACTGAATTTTAGGAATACTCAGCATTTTGAAAGATTTAACTCTGAAGATCCTAATTGAAAGTCAATGAGAGTTAGTTTCCTAAAACTCAGTGTCTCTAAAATATTTCGGTTCTTGAAATCAATGGAGTCAGCTCCCTAAGTGCATTTGAAGCTCAGAGTTTTCACTTTGCAGAGTGCAGTGCCATGATGCCTGGCTCCAGCATAAGCGTTCATAATATCTGAAGGATATACTGATGGATTTGCATGTCTGCCATCTTCTGCAACATATTTATAACTTCCAAGGAAACAATAAGTTGGGGGGGAAGGCCCTTAGTAATAAGCCCAGAAAATTCATTTTTTTTATGTGTGTCATTTGTAGAGAGATATCGCAATTTTGTAGTGTTAAAGGAAAATAGAATGGAGAAAAGGAAATAAGGTTGACATTGAAAGATGACAAAGGAAACTTGATTTATCCATCCAGGTGTATCTGTCCTCTTTATAAAAGCTATACAGATTCATTCCAGTTATTTTATATGTAAATAGTATGCTATTGTTAACATTTCAGCTTTACTTTGAAAAAAGTGCATCACCACAGCATTTCTTAATAGGTAATACCAGAAGTGGGCATTCAGCAGACACAGCTCATTGCCCCATAAAGAATAAGCATATGAAATCTGTATACCATTTGGTGGAAGCCAAAACTAACAAAAACTATCCACCCTACTGCCATGTTTGAAGAGCCTGATAAGGCATTCACTTGGGGTCCCAGTTCTGAGTCCCTTATCTTCCATGATTCCCTCTTCATCACTTTGCAAAATAATCAGAACGGAAAGGGAGGAGCCCACAGCAGCACAATGGCCAAGATATGAAGAAATTCAAAGGCTCTCCAAAATGCAATCTCTAAGTTTCTGTCTGGTAGATGGACCAAGCTTTGTTCAGAAGTTTCCTCAAGATGTGCCTCCTCCAGTTATACCCCCAGCAGCATAGGGTCTTCCCCACATCTCTCAAAGAGGAAGAGGAATGATCACAATCCAAATATTGGAAACTCCAGCAGTAGTGCCCACAACAAGGTCATTATTACTCTGAATATTTTACCAATTTTTTGTTAGAATGTACTAATAATCCAAGTCATACCCATGCCAAGCTTTAGAGAAACAGTTTGGGTGTTAGTCTGATAGTCTCTAATTAACTGATGTGCCCCACACTGTGGCACCAAGAGCACTGGCCTTGCTGGAGCCCCAGCCTGGCAAGGCAGCCATGTCCTTGTGCAGAACCTGTTTAGAAACAGGAAGCACACAGAGAAGACAGCTGATGTTATGAGTTTGCAATGTGCTTTCTGCCTATAAAAGCAGAGCTTAGCACTACAGTTTTGGATTAATTTGGGGTAGGTGTTTTGTCATGCAATTAGACTACTGCCCTCCTGCAATATTGACTTGATTTATAATCTTCTGTTAAAGTTAAATTGTTTTAATATCTCTTTTGACTCTTTTTCCAGATACTACTTTTTATTACTACATTTAATCTCTTTTTAAATAAAAGAGAAAATGGGTACAATACATATAAAAGCATACATTAACCATTTATGCAGTAAAACTAATCAAGGTACGATCAGGATGACCTCAATAGCTATAAGAGGAGCATATCAAGGATTTTCCTACATGGCTATGTGTTTCTGTCCCCCAGATCCTAGCATCTGGACAAAAATGAACATAGTCTATGCTCTCAGCAAATAAAACCCAGAGAGCTCAAAAACAGCAGAAATGCTTGGACACTCCGAGCAAAGGAGTGACACTATGGTTCCACCTGCCCTACCTCGTCAGCCCACAGAGCATAGTGCTGGCTGTGAAGGGTTGTGGCAGCTGCCACTGCTCTGTTCTTTCCTTCAGGAACATTACATTTGATTCCAGATAATGCTTCCATCAGCTGCCACAAGAGCTTCTCTTCATGCAATGCATAGCAACCTGGAAAAGTTGTTAAGTTACAATTTATTGCTAAGTATTTGTGAGCTTACGTTTCATCTGAAAATGATGAGTCAAAATGAACCTTAATGGGTCAGTCTTATCACTGAGTAATTCCAGCCTATGACCAGTAATATTTAGGCCTGCTGCATATGCTTGGGATTCACACAAAGCTCACCAGCTCAAGCTATACCTCATCTTGCAGTCTCACATGCCTTTTCTGGACAGGAAAGAATTCAAACCTTCAGCCTATTTTTCTGAAGTGTGACCTCATTTTTAAATGACCTCCCCTTCATTTTTAAAAGCTGCAATAAATATTTTTCTAACTCATTTAGATATAATATTGATTTGCATTCTTAAGATAAACAAGTCATGGTGGAGCACATAGTTGTGCACTGAAGTAATATTTTTAATGTCATGTCCACTTCTATTTATCCTTTTTTCATATGTACTGTTGAAAACACTTATGTAATACAAAGGTAATTAAAAAAAAATCAAACTGCATTCATTTCTATTTTACCTCAGCACAAGATAACTGTTAACAAAGTGTATATGCTTGTATATATACAACCAAGCAAAGCTACATCTGAGAAACTTACCAGTTCAGGAAAAAAAGAATAATTTTTATTGTTCTTTCTTATTTTTTGACATTATTTGAACAAAGCAGTTCTCTTGTTGGTATTTATTTACACAGTGTACAAAAGTGCACTCTCTGCTCTTCAGTTGCTTGCCAATACTTTTATTTATTTAAAAATCAATCTCCTCACCATTAAATCCACTGTAGATGACAGATTTGCTACATGTAATAGTGCAGTTTTAGTGCAGCTAATATATTCTTCAGAAAAAGAACAGCTGTCTTGTATTGTTGTAACCACTTTTGTTTTGTCTTATACGTAAAGTA
The DNA here is from genome assembly GCF_001604755.1 of Lepidothrix coronata. Classification (NCBI taxonomy): domain Eukaryota; kingdom Metazoa; phylum Chordata; class Aves; order Passeriformes; family Pipridae; genus Lepidothrix; species Lepidothrix coronata. Next base: position 3,885,723 of record NW_016690225.1, read on the forward strand.
TTTTTAAGGGTGATTTGAATCACGTGGGACCAGCAGGCAGTTCATTGAGATGCCTGTGAAGAGATAGCTAGTACACATTGAGCTGAACTTCTGCAGTAATAAAGACAGTAAAAAACTGAATTGTTAAAAGCCAGGATACTACAGAAAAAAAGTATAAAATAAAGTTCAAAAAATAATTATAGATTTTTTTTTTTAAGGCTAGAGTTCCTTGCTTCTGGCATCAAATGTATTTCACCACACAAAGTTTCACTTCTACTTTACCTGTTAACAAAAATCTCAACTAATTGCTTCTACAATATTGGGTAACAAATGAAAGACTGCATTCCTAAACAAGCGCAGCACATTACAAGGAGTAGAGAACATTGATCTAGCAGTGACTGAGGCAGAGTAGCTGCAGAGAAATGGAAAGGGAAAAAATGCAGAAATTGAGAAACAGGAGTGAAAATTCAAGGAAATAGCATGCTGATCTACCTGAGAGTGGAAGGAGAATATATTCAGAAATGTCCTTCATACATGGATTCCCATGCTCTAAATAAAGCCATAAAACATATTATGCAGTGAAAAGTGTTGAGGGAACACCTGAAACAGCAAAATATTTCGTGTTGCTCATGAGAAATATATTTTCAAAATTGAATACAGAAGGCTTAAAATATTATATGTGCCTTTTTGTATTGACAAGTGATATCTGGTGTTAGATTTACCCCTAAGTTATATTAAATAATTTCACGGATTTTTGCAAGATTATCTGACTGATAAAATCCTAACTGATAACAGAGACAAATTTTGCAGGGAGCTAGAAGTCACATAGCACAACGCTCCAGAAACATATCTAATAGAATATATTTATCTCAGTAATAATATGAGATGTGGAAGCCAATAATCAGGCCACCAAATTAGATGCCAGGGTTAGAGCTGCGGATTCCTTACTGTCAAAGATTGCAAATATTGGCCTTTGTCTGTAGTACCACCTAGTGTCAAAAACTCTTATCTCCAAGCTGAAAAGAACTGGATTGAACTCCATCCATGCTCCTTTATTTCCTCTGTCCAAACTATGCAGGAAGGGTGTCCAGAAGGCCTCTTTCATGATGTCAAGCTCAAGGAAGAGTCTTTCATACTTTTGCTTGCTTTATGAAAACAGAATTTTGAGCCGAAAAGGCGTTCAGGTTTTTGGGACAGGAGGTAAAATTTCCCCCAGTATTATGCACAACTTTGAGTACGGTTAATTTTTTCCACAGCGTGAAGAACCAAAAACGCTGTAGGGCTTCTCTGAAGTGAAAGTGAGAGAAAGCCTACAGTGAGCGAGGCTGTTGTGGCTCAGTCCAGGCCCTGCTTTGCATCTGTGGGCAAGCCCAGAGTGGAATCAGAGAACTTGCTAAGAGAGGCACTGCCTGCATGCCAGAGAGCCAGCAGCTCCAGCAACACCCTGAAAATTCATCCTCCTGCTCTCCACATGTTTATTTCCCCATGTATATTTTCTTTCAAAATCAAATGTTCTCCTCTAGATCCCAGGTTCTTAGATTGCCTAGGGAGGTTGTCATGCAGGGAGCCTGCCTCCTGCCTGCCCATCTGGCAGGGAAGCTTGCAGGGCGCAGGAGCAGGAGAGCTGGGCAGCCCTGGAGTCAACGTGCCTGCCTGCCTGCCAAAGCAGGAGAGCTGCCCAGCTGCCAAAGATTGGCATCTGGCAGTCCCTCTGGAGCAGGGGGCTCCCAGACAGCTGGAAGGCTGTGGGAGCAGGACAACCCTGTGTTCCTAGAGCCCCACACCAGAGGAGTGGGAAGCAGAGAGAGAGATATTTGGTGACCACCCAGTCTGAGGGTTCCAACAGAGTTGGGCAGCTCCTGAGCCTGGCAGCTGGGAACCAGGCAGGCTGGCATGGTGACAGGTTGTACCTTACTCAGCCTAACCAGGGCTTTTGGGATCTCTCCCCTCAAAACCTTTCTAGTGGAAAGTGGTTTTGCCCCAGAATTTCTTACTCACTCTGTTTGGGACTTCCCAAAAACACACTATCTAGAAGAAAAGTTTGTAAAGTGACTACAGGCACAGAAAGCTCACAACATGAATTCAAATTAAGGCAGAAGAGATTCAGCAAATGTGAAAGGATACACAGCAGGAACATTTACTAAACCAGAATGGAGCATGTTGACTGTGAATTCCTTGGAGATGCAGCCAGCCTCTGCACAAGGGCCTCATGTGACTAATGAGTAGCTGCCATGGCAGCTCCGTGTATAGTTTGTAGGTTTACTGATAAATTCAATACATGAGCAGGCCAGAGAAACAACATAAAGATTAAATATATAACAAAAATTTGTAGCAACATCAGTTAATTGCAAAGCTGAGGCAGGAGGTGTTAATTACAATTATAGATGAGCCACCTAGTAATTCACATTAGTGAGTATAGAGCAATTATCAACCTGCTGGTTTTCTTGCTACTTATAATATACGTTTTCCTACTTTTGATGGAACATAATAGCTCTATTGAACAATGTAAAAGAACAGTAATGGATATAATGCCTATTTAGGTAACCTACAGCTGTGATACACAATATTATCACAAAGACATTCTATTTGGAGTAAGTCACTTCAGACAGCTAAGTGTTTCTGCTGCTCGAACAGAGTAGAAAATACATGATGGGCATTTCACAGATGGACAGATACACTTTGTTTCTTGCATTAAGATTTGCAAATACAAATTAACCTTGACTGGATCTGAGGCAAAAGTACAGTTTAAATTATGCACCAGTAAAAAATCAAATCTAAGAGTATTAACATCAGTAAATCTGTCTGTAAGTGATAATTTGGAAAAAATCTTTGTCAATTGATTGAAGAAATATAGTCTCCAAGCCTGGCAGATGTGTTATTCCTATGAGATACTAACTGTTTTGGTTTAACATGTCTTAACATGCCATCATCATGTTAGCAGTCTTATCATATAACACACTATCATACGGAGCACTATAAAACAGGCATTAAAGACAAGGTGACCTTCTCAGGAATAGATCACTTAGTGCCATGTTAGTGTCATACCCATGTTCTTCACCATGGATCTATTTCAGTGTCAAGGCTCTGGTCACACTGATAGTGCAGAGGTACCCAGGGGAAGGTAGAATGTGCATAGAGCAACTGGCAAAACTATCCTGTCTCTGTTTACTGAAATGCAAGGCTCTGTTTTACTCTACTAAAAATTTCTGGTTTGTCCTGTACAATGAAAATCCCTTTTAGTCAAAGGGCAGTTACACATCTCTAACTAAACCTCCCTGGGATGAACTCTGTACATTCATACTTACGAGACACTCCACTGGTTTATTTCTGACAGTGCCTTACCCCTTGATCACTCAAGCCTTACAGAGATGTTATAAAACCACTATTTGCTTCATACTGTAGCAGAACAGGAGCCACATTTTGAAGATATAACACTGTTATTTCACATGCTTTTCATATATTTATGCCATTAGTTCAGTCACATTGAAATTCAATACAAGGATATCAAGCAACTATGCAATTTGTCTGAAAACTAGTATCTTTTGGGGCAGATGTTTATCAATTAACAGGCACAACTGGGATATTATAACTAAGCTACACATTTTCTGCTTGTTTAGCAGTAAGTGAAGCTGAATTCATTGAGAGCAAATTACATTCCTCCTAGGTTAATGTACAGAACAAAACTTCACCGCATTAGCAACATTATTATCTTACTACTCATGTTTTGAAGTAATTGTAAACTTCAATGGTAGGAACAGTGGCTAGAACTAACTAAATATTTTGAATTAATTCCATGACTATTTACTCACATTTTCAAAGAAATTTGTTTTGAGTTACATCTGCACCATTTCAGTGTTTCATTTCTGGATTACATTTACCAAAACCACCTGCCCAGCAGATTTGTGTATTACATAAGTCAACATAGCTGCTATTTTGAAAGCTTAGCTGAAATATAAAGCAGCATGCCCTTTGTACTTTCTATGCAGCAATAAATATACCTAGAATTATGATATATCTATGTGTTCTTCTTCCTCCATAACCAAGTATGCATATGTTATCACCCTGTCTTAATCTGGGATTCTTTGACCAGCTTTTGATCAGATCAAATTTCCAGATGAAATTTGGAATATTTCATTTTCAGACCTTTGAGTCTGAATAAGTTTCAAAGCATGTTACCATCATCCCTGGCCTGAAATTCCTAGTATTTCCATAATAGCACTGGGACTTGTATGATGTCAGAGCAGAGAGCTACAAATGAATAACAATTTCTTCCCTCTCTAACACTCAGATTGAGTAATGTTTTTACTTTCTTTGATGTTGTTGAAAGATAATTTTGCTGACAATAACCATAACTGCATATGTCTCAGGCCTTGTAGATACTCTTAATCCAAGGAATAACTTAAAGTGTAACCTCACTCTATCAACCTCCATAAATCAAACCCTCTACATTATGTTTCACCTCACATAAGTGAACTGCTAGAGAATTTGAGTGAAATTCAAGTACCACTGCCAAGTGTGACAATGTCTCAGGATAACTAAACAGGTATTCAACACATTTAAATACTGAAAAGAACTTTACAGACTTTAATTGTGAAGTGCTTTCACTGGAAAATTCTTCATTTACTTCAACAGAAGCAACGTTTTATCTTTTCTACTCATGCTTGATAGGGATGTAACTCTGTGTTCTTTAAAGACTCATGAACAACTAAAATATAAGGAAATGGTTTCAAATTTTAGAATACTTTGGGATTTGTCACTGATAGTGAAGCATCAGAAATGATCAAATGTAAATAGAGCCTAGACACTGGTATTGGCCATAGCTGAGATCTAAGTACCTTCCTCTGTATCTGAGCATCATCACTGCCAGCCACTGGAAATCAAACCTCACATTATTATATGTAACAAAGGAATCACTTGTCCTTTTTCCCTTGGAACCAGGCAGAAGTTACAGCTTCCAAGGTATTTTATAGTGAATGAAGTTAACTTTAGTATCCTTGGACTACTCCACCCCTGAAAGAAATTTTTATGGCTACAACTATGTTAGCTGAGTACACTCCAGGCATGAGTTCCTTAATGACATCTCCAACAGCTTCTTATTACCCTGTCTTTCAGTCCTGTGTAAGCTTTTGCTTCCTATTCCCCCAAGCTGACAGGCACTTCATATTGCTGTGTTCTGTTCCCATTCTATTTCGTATTGCAGACCACCATATAGTCCTAATTCTGGGCAGCTGAGGCTGTGACCCCAAATACAGCTTTTAAGATCACTGAATTCACATACTAGCATGTACTTGTCCAAGTACAAGTCCAAGAACCATGAGTTGATACATAATTATAATGCCATCCTAGGACGACTAAGTAGATCATCTACTGAGTCCCTAGTTTGGCTGTGTAGCACAAACACTTTGAGGAACTTCTGGAGTAAAAAAAGCAGTAATTGAGCCACTGAAAGACAGATAGTTCTCCAGCAATGCATAATAGGCAAATTCCTAAAAGCTTTTAATTCTGTGTGTTGCTGTGATTCAGTTCCAGAAATTCAGACATAAGTTCCAGAGCAAGTATTGATGTCATCAGAGGGAGATGTGTAAAAGGCAAGAAAGTGTAGCATCATAGAGGACTTTTTAAACAGTTTATGAATCATAACACATGGGTATCTTTCATTTGTGAACATCACACAAAAACTAGCAAAATTACTGTTGTTTTTTTAGGGAGTAGGAATGTATCTATTGTTAAGGATAGGTCCAGTGTAATTCTCCTGCTGTGACATCACAGATGACGCCAACCTATGGGAGATAGTCCTAACTTGTATATTTTGTCTAGGCACAGTTGCATTTGACTTGGCATTACTAAATGCTACAAAAAGAAGTAGTCCAATGACAAGAACCTAATCCGTACACGAGGAGTAATCTGAGGTAGCTGAAACACTGAGCACAACCCACTTCCAAAAGGGAATTGCCTGTGTTGGGGACTAGATTATCTTTAAGATCCCTTCCAACACAAATGATTCTATGATTCTGTGTCATAGTTACAAAAAGCAGCACAAACTTAGAGTTACCAACCAGCCTTTTGGAGCCCTTGGTGTTTGAGAGTACAAGTGCATCCCTGGGGCAATCCTGCCTGGAAGAGCATTGTAACCCACAGAATTAGTGATCCAAACGGGAGTTATCCTGACTGGGTGCACGTCTATGCTGTGCTATCATGCATGTAGAGCCTGGCCTTCAGACTGTTTTGCTGCATGTACCCCTTGGCTGCAGGGTCACCTCATTGTCACAGCAGAGCCTGTGCACAGTTCATACACAGCTCAGCAATTACACCACCTGCATGACCTGGCTCTAAAAAGTGCAGCAAGATGATCCCATGTGAACATCCTTTTTTTCTGACAGTAGAAATTATTAATGCAATTGTTTTCTTTTAAGATAGTTGTGTAAGATCTCAAATGGCCAAAAAATGAGTAAACTTTCCATGGATAGGATCCACGTAGTGTGTTATGCCCTTGTTGGAGACCCGTTTGATGCTGGGCATCTAGGGATTCACAGCATCTGAAGGAATATAAGATTATCTACATGATCCTCTTTTCCTCTATAGTGTTAATACCAAAAAAATGGGATTTTAAGTGATACCTTGACAGACTCTGAGTGGCTTTCATTCTAGGACCATAGGAAATCAGCACCTTCTGGTGTAAAACAACACCATATTTTCTTTCTATAGCCTGCAGTAGGAAAATGGAATTGGTTTTCATTTGTCTAAGTTTATGGGGCTCCATTTTGCTGCATTTTCAAATGAAAGGTACCAGAAATCTAGTTACTGGAATAAAACAAGTTTTAAGGAAGACAATGGTCATCTGTGTTTTCTGAGTACCAAACTTCAGTTTTGGCAGTACTAGGAAATAGAAATGTCATTTTGTTTTAGCTCCTTGGCACTTATGATCACAGCATGTCCAATTGCTGGCAGAAAGACAGGCAACTGAAAAGCCCTGACACTCCATAGTACAGGCATCCATCATTATGTCACCATTTCGCTATCACCTTTCATTAAAAAGCAAATTAGAAGACTGACTTAAATGTTATAAAACTTGGTCAAAAGCTAACCTCTGTCTACAGATCTTGCATGCAAATTTTAAAGAAGAAAGAACGATTTCTAAGGGTTTCTTAGGATGAGACATGGAAGGTAGGCTTATAATGAAAACTACTACCTCTGTTCAGTGACAGTAGTGTCAAGCATTATTAACAGCTCTATTTGTACTGTGAGAAAAAAATAGACAAAACAAACAAAAAAAAAGAAGATGCGTGAAGTTTCAAATAAAAGCTAATATGAGTTTTGTACCCAGGATAACTCTCTATTTCACTCCAGAATTTTAAAAGTTGAAGTTAAAAGTGGCTGCTAAAATAGGCATTCTTTTGATATAAGACAGGGTGATGGAAAAGATCTAAAGTAAAAATTTTTTCAGATTTTCTGGAGCTTACCGTGGTATCACTTTTGCTATTAATAACTATGCACAGCACAGACACTGAAGCCCTAAGCCCTTAAATGAGTGTGCAGAAAAGCAAAAACACTGTGATTCAAGTTGTTCTCTTTCCTTCTCTCCCAGTTCACGGGAGAAAGAAAATTAGATCTATTCTGGTAGCAGACTCTTAGCTCTTGATATACTTGCTCACCTGTTCCAGGTAGGACTCCGCAGGCAGAGATAACACTTTGTCTTGTAAGACAGAGCCCCTGCCACTACCACTGTGCTTACAATACTGACATAAATTCCATGACCATTAGTGTAGGTCCAATAGTTTGACCCAGGTAGTTTTATAAAGCAGATCTGAAAGAAATGCAGGTTTGGAGTTTTTCTATTTTATTTATTTCCTTACAGAAAAGTCTAATTGTGACAAAAAGTACTCAGGTTCAGAAACAGTTTCCATCAGTCACTGGTATTTGATAGGTAGTGGGTTTTTATTATTATTTTAAAAATAAATAGAAACTTCACTATTTGGAAATAATTAAAAGCACTAAAAACCAAAGAACTTGTGCTCCTCAATCTTTTCTGATGTTCTGCGAAATCAGTGAGAAAGGCAGTGACAGAATGAACACCATCACTTCTTCCTGGGCTGTGTGACATCCAACAAAGGGAAGAATGAAGGTTCTGCAGACTGGTTATTTTCCTTACTCAGGGTGTATTTACATGGTTACAGGTATGTTTAACTATGACATTTGACTAACTCATTGTTTAGTTAACCACACTTTTACTTGCAAAGTTACCTGTACCTTGAAGTGGACTACTGGACTATAGCCTTAGAGGATCTGTGCCTTTAAATTAAAGCAGAGTAGGGATCACATGTGCCCTGGAGATGACAGCCATTACGCAGTACTAAGAAATCTCTTTGATATGCTAGCAGTAAAAGCTAATAATAAAGAACAGACAAATTAGCTTTTCTATGATCTGCTCCTTCCAAATCCACTTTTAGTGAGGAAAAAAGACAAAATTTTTATCTACAATTTTATGTATAGCTTTTCTCAGTCCTCAGAAGTACACAAAGTTTAATGATCAGTGAAACACTTGGCAACAGCAAAGGTTGAAAGACAAAACCCATATTGGTCTTTGTTACTCTCACCTCCTCAAATGTAATGTACACACTTTATATAATACAATTGTGATTTCTTCCTCCAAAGGTCCTAACAACAGCTCCTATGTTGCTATAAGTAACTGTTTAATCTATAAGCAACTCTAAAAATGGTCTGCTTAAAGGAACTGGTCCTAGCATTTAGTAGCATGTACTACATCCAGGTCTTGCCCCTGGATTTGAAGTCCTAGAAATCAGATATGAGGCTAGAAAATGTGGGGGTTTTATCTAAATTGAGCATACAAAGCAACTAAAGTCACTGAAGGCAATCTATATTGTCCTAATGCATCACAAAGAGCACTGTCAAAATGACCCACTCAGAAAGAAAGCTAACGTTCCCTATGGTCCAGCAAAAAGAAAATATAATTAATTGGAACCCTGTAAAACATTATGATAAATATCTTATTTATTAGACTACTTCAGCAAGATCTATCTAATAAGAAATCAGATGGCTTTCAGAATAGGCTGGAACTGCCACTACCTAGCCACCAAGCAGTGAGAAACAGACTATGTTCATTTAAGCAGGAAATGTCCCTCAGCTTTCATGTATTTAGTATAAATATGACCTGAGTTTACAAAAAGCTCTTCAGCCATTGTTTCACTAAGACAAGAACAAACAGAAGAGCAGTTCTCTAATGACTGATACTACTGAAAGGTCTGTTACATGGCTCGTTGCTTGACCTGTAATGTGGGATAAGAAGCTTCTTTTTACAGCAGCAATGCCTCCAGGTCACATTTAAGGATGTTTTTTTCTTAATGAAGGCTGCTTTATTTCACAGACTGTACCATCATCGTTATACTGGCACAACAGCACTGGAAACTAATCCTCTTCCAAAGGAAATACAAAAACTATGTCCAAATTAGCAAGCCTTTAAGACAAATACAGAGTCATCAGAGTGAAACAGTTAGTGTTAGGGAGTGGATATCCATGGCTTTTTTATATATTCCACTTGCCTTAATCTAGTTCAGTTTCCCAAATGTTTATTTGCAGGTGGACCTCATCTTCTAGATTTTATTTAATCTAAAAACCAATTCATGTGTACTAAGGCCACCCCACAGTGTGAATGGAAGGAAGCGTGGGAAATGTCAGGAGATTCAGTTCAAAAGTTCACTCCTGGACTAAAACACTATGTCCATATTGTCCATAAACACAGAAGGAGTCTTCCTGCTGATGTAAATTTATTTCCTCTTTAAATTATATAAAGTCCATTAGATTGTTTTTTGCTCATACAAGAGCTGACATTTTTCATGCCCATATTCAAAGCCAACTTGCTTGTACTGGCAAAAGTATATTTCATAAACCTGGTATACAAGTAACATCAAAGGTAAATCAGCACAAAGTATTTCTTCTAAACATGAGAGTGCATACCTCGAACAAGATTCCTGCACATGCATCACTCTTGTAAACATGACAGATATATTAATTATGCCATAGACAAGATGAGCTTCTGACACTTAATGCTATTTCTGTATGTTCTGAATATATTAGGATTATATAAAATGCAGCATCAACCACTCCATGCATAAAATTTGTATTTGTTGGACATTATTAATGGGAACACAAAGCCTCTCTCAGTATGTGTATGTACATGGTCCTTTAAACTATGGTTTGCACAGTAACTATCATTAATTTTAAAAGCCATCCAGTCATATTCCTGCACAAAGCTTTGAGAGTGTAAGAGTAAGCTCACATGTGCACAAGAATGATAAATGTATTCCTTTGCCTCACAGACACGATTTATATTCACCACTGCAGTGCCCATCATTTTTATGTAATGCAATGCATTGTAATGACTTCTAAGTAAATAAATACTTTACAATGAAATAAATCAGGGAACTTCAGGCAAGAGCTTGTTAGAATTTTTCAGTGAAACTTTTATTATTTGAGAGAGACCATTTATCAAAGGTTTTTGTGGGATTAGTAAGAGTGACACTTACTGGGAAAGGTTTCCGATCTCTAATATGGACATGCTAGAAATACAAAAAGAAATGCAGGCAACAGAAGAACTCGTAATTGCAGGTGGTCTTTTGATGTACTGAACTCTTAGGAGTCCTTCTTTCTCATGATATTTTTTTTCTGTGGGTGGTACTTTTCTTATATCTGCAATTAACTATTTATTAGTCCAAAGAGAAAGAAAAGCTATTTATTAGACATATCCTAGAGGGGTGGTCTCATCCTCTCAGTTAAAAATTTCTGAACATATACCCAATATATGTTTATTTATTTATAAAATATATATATTTACTTCTGTACTATTTTATTAATATATTATAAAACATACACAAAAATAGAAATTAAAAAGTACGAGCTAAACATTATTTTAGAGTTTATTTTATTTATTAATGGTACAAAAATCATAGAATTATACAACGGTCTGGGTTGGAAGGGACCTTAAAGATCATCTAGCTCCAACCTCCCTGCCATGGGCAGGGATGCCACCCACTAGACCAGGTTGCTCAAGGCCCCACCCAAACTGCCCTTGAACACAAGGCATCCACAGCCTCTCTGGGCAGCCTCAGAAGTGCTTCACCACCCTTTGAGTAAAGAAGTTCTTCCTAACATCTAACTTAAACCTGCCATCTTTCAGTTTAAAACCACTGCCTCTTGTCCTGTCACCATGTGTCCATATAAAAAGTCCCTCTCCCTCCTTTTCATAATCCCTCTTTAGGCACTAGAAGTCCTCAATGTAGTCTCCCTGAAGTCTTCTGTTCCCCAGGCTGAACAACCCCAGCCTCAGCCTGTCTTTGTAGGAGAGGTGCTCCATCCCTATGATCATTTTTGTAGCCTTCTGGACTTGTTCTAACAGGTCCTGTCTTTCTTGTGTTGAGGACTCCAGCCTTGGATGCAGCACTCCAAGTGAGGTCTCATAAGGGCAGAGTAGAGGGGCAGAATCACCTTCCTTGACCTGATGGCCACTCCTCTTTTGATGAAGCCCAGGGTGGCTTTCTGGGCTGTGAGCGCACACTGTTCGCTCATGTCCAACTTTTCATCCACAAGAACCTGAAGTCCATCTCAGCAGGGCTGCTCTCAATGAATTCTTCTCCCAGCCTGTACTCATGTCTGGGACTGCTCCAACCCACGTGCAGCAGCTTGCACTCGGACTTGTTGAACTTCACAAGGTTGTCATGGGCCCACTTCTCTAGTTTGTGTTTTCTTCCTGCTCACCAAGTGATTCCTTTGAGCATCCTGAGGTGTGCGCACACCCTACTTTGGAGACCATTGAACTAGAGTACTAGCCTCAAAGACATGAGTCCTACTCCCTCATCTGAACTGAAAAGAGCCAGGATTTGGTTTCCTACAAAAACATCTTCCAAGTAGTCTAGACTTTGCTATGACAGTTAAGATGGCAGTGCTACACTCCTTTTGTTTGAATTCTTCTATCTCACCACTAGCAGGAACATGAATTGTCATTTCTGCTATCGTGAGTCTTGATCATTTGCAAGACAACTCACTAGAATTCAGTATATAGTAATGACGTCTATATTCAGCAAAACTGCTGTTGCCCAGCAGAATGCTTAAAAAGTTATCTTTTAATATTTCTAGGTTACTCTCAAATTAATCTTATTACTCAGTCACCTTTCATACATACTCAAATAATTCTCATACATAGATAAAGTCTTAAAGTTGCATACAAGAATGCTTATTCAATCTTATTTAAGCTCCGACATAATTCCTTAATACCAATTTCTAAGTCCCAAATAGAAAGTCCTCAAAAGCATTCTAGTCGTTCTTTACTGAATACCTATCTCTGCTTGCCTGATTTCCCAGATGCACCATTCAAGTCACTAACACATGTGCAGAGTGCCTTTTTCAGAAATATATATTTTCTTTTCCGTAATGAGCCATTGCTAACCAGGTTTAGCACATGGGAACCCGGACTCTGCCCATGCTGTGGGAAGCCTGAAAAATCAGTTGCAGTCAACAATACAAATAATTCAGTCTGCTGTGATGGTAGGTTGTACACCGTTTGTATAATGGCTAGCTCTTAGAGAACTCACATAATGGTTAGAAAACAGAGCAGCCTGAGCTCATCCCAGGAGATCTGGGATTAAGCATATGGCTTTCAGTTATTGTGAGGGGCAAGATATGCCACCTGCCTTCAAAACTGACCTGCCAAACCAAGAAAATAATCAGGTGGGCCAGGCTAGGCCTGGACCCCTAATGACCAGACAAGTCAGGGAACAGAGACATTTAAAGCTCTGCTTTTGGTCTGGAGCCATGACTCAAAAGTTTCTTTTTTAATAAAAGGTGTTCTCACTGCTACAACCAGACTTATCCTTGTTGGGTCTTCATCTGGTCTTGTGATACTTTTCACTATGTAAGAGTTCGAGATGCAAAGGAAGGCATGAAAAGTTCATTTATTCATATGGGAAAAGAAAATAATGCTATTTTTAGTCAGTATATTTAAAGTCACCTAATACTTGAATATGAAAACCTACTGATAAGACCAGAACTACAGCTACCTTTTTAATACATTGTTGTGAAATCCCAGATATGATGCACAGTCATAATTTAATCATGGCAGTAATAACTTTGATACCTTTGGTAATCAATTAACATTATCTTTGGTAATCAATTAACACCATGAATTTTACATTGTGATATAAAAATCGATAATATGTCTTACTATTCCAGTTTATCAGCAAATAGTTCATTTTGTGACAGAGTCATCTTATTATACCAGTTAAAACAAAGCTCATTCCAGGGCTGTATTGTTCATAGAGGGTTCTTTCCCCTAATGGAGAGACAGGTTCCAGAGAGATCCTGGGTACATTGACTCCCGCTTAGGTATGCAAACTTGCAGAGTTTTAACTCAAAATGAAAAAAAATGGTGCTATTTAGAAATTAAATTCTGCTTCGCATATCTTCACATTGCGTGTACAACTGCCTTTTCTGAACATTTGAGTAAGTAAAGCTTCATCTATTCAAATGCCCATAGAAAGCCATTTCTGAATCCATAAAACTCACGTGTTTTAGTTTGCTTCCAAAACAACAGTCTTAAGTGGAAGTAGAAGTGGAGACTCATTATATGCTTCAAAGTGAATCAAAAACAGGAAGATAGGTTTTGGCTGACCAGTCACGGTCTGCATACCAGACTGTGTTTATGAATTGCCAAAGGAAGAAAACACTATTCTAGGCCTACACAAACTGATATTAATGCTCTTTGACCATTCTGAAATATTAAGAATTATGTTTAAAACCATTGGCATGTACAATGAATAAGCCATGATTAGGCAAACTGTGTCCTCCCAATAACAAATAATCCAGAATTCATTCTCTTGAATTGATATCTTGTCTAAAATATTATCATGCAGAAAAACCCTTGTTCAAAATACATATACATATACATATATATTCCTTTCTTCGGGGCTGGAAGCATATTTGCTTTGCAGTCTGTGAAGCTCAAAGAAATCCTCAGTGTTGAGAAAACAAAGTACCTATTGACACAATCATGTCTAGTTGATCTCTTGGAATTATGATGATGCTTGGTCTCACTGACTGCAGTAGCAGCATTTATTGAAGAACTGTTAAGAATTCTAAATGTAACACAAAAGCCTGGTTTGTCAAAAAATGAACATGGAGGGAACAGGGAAAAACAAAGAGAGCAGGCAGAAGAGGCAGACCACTACTTTAGCATTCTCCTGAGCACTCAGAAAGACAGTTAATGACCTTGCCAGTACACCTCGAGCCTAGACTTGGAACCGTCCATGACCCATGTATTGTATCTGCACAAATACTGCTGACATTTTCTTGAACTTGTTCAGGGATATATCTCCTAATATGGTCTCCTCAAATTTTCATGGTTAAATGTCTCATAATACTAAAGTCAGAATGTGTTACATGTTTTTTTCCATTTGTAATGTCACAGTCGCATAACAAACTAAAATGACATTTTTCTCATTAAAATATTTCTCCAGCAGCAAGTCACAGATCTCCAACAGTACCTGGCACTGGGATTTATTTTTTTGTAGATCCATTTGCAGAAAACTAAATATGTGGTTTATATCCACTTTTATGCTTAACATAACAGAAGCTACAACAAAAAGTTGGTATAGATTTAGTCCAAGCTTTCATATATTCCTCTGTAGATGACAGAACAAGTCCCATAGAAATGTTTTCAAATAAACATAAACATTTATTTAAAGTAGCTATTCACAGAAGAGGTACTTTTTCCCAGAAATGTTACCTGCAGTTTTTTTCTGAAAGTCACATCTTTGCTTTAAGTGGTTTCTGTAGTGTTTGCAAAGTCTTCAGACATAAAAGGCCATTAAGAATACAACTGAAACTGCATGTTGTCTCACCCTAAAGCGGTTTGTAGTGTTGCCTGCAAACAAAAGTAAAAGACCAATTATGGCTTGAACACTGCCTGTGTCACACTGATAACTGACTACCCTTCTTTGTTCTTGTATTTTTGTAACACCTCAAGCAAAGGATATGTTTCCATTTCAAGCTCCAGTCCACTCCTAACCTAACAGCTCTCATTCAGTTGGGGTTAACTTTCACCTCCGTTTGTTCCATGAGGTCAGACTCCACTGCCTACTTACTCCATTTTCTAACAACATTTTCGCCTTGTCCCATGCAAACTCATATAATTTTTACTAAGGATTGCAGATTTTATTTCTCTGCCTTCAAATCACTTGTTGAAACTATGATTTACGGCTAAGATCACTGTCAGTGATGCTAACCAACATGTCACTGTGTCTTCATACTCACACATTTTAAACAATCGTTATCCTGTCCTGTGCATAGACTGTAAACTGTAAATGTATACTGCCTGAGAAACAGGTTATGATTAGCCTTCCTATCTGCAGATAGAAAGATAATATAGGATAAAAAATAGTAATAGTAATTTTTGCGAGGAACATCAAGATGAGAGGCATTCATAAAAGAGCAGTACTTCAAAATGCACCACTGAGGCTTTTGGTCAGTATCTACCCAAAAAGAAGAATGCCATCTACAAAGCTGGTAATACAGATGAGTTATTAAAAGTATCCAGGAGTCTTTTTTTGGTAATCATTCAACTTAAGTCAGGTGAATTACAAAATACGAGGGGGGGGAGGTCAAGAAAGCAAGGCAGAAGAAACAAAATGGGTGGAGTTTATTTTTTAAAAAGAATTCTTTTTTTTATCTAACATACATCTTCATCATAAGAGTTTCAAATTTTCTGCAATGGTTATTGCACATTTATACCAAACAACTTGGAACATATAGAGCTCATTTAATACAGCCATTGTCATTTATAGTGTTTAAAAATTCATAAACTCACTGTATAAACTCACTTGCTGAGATTAGTGCTAAATATTCTTACCTAAAAACAGTGCTACACCTGCATAACAGAAAATTGGGCATGTCAGAAAAAAAGGTAAAAAATTATGTGCAAAACTACTTCTGTGCAATATTTAACTGGTTTCGACTGCACTAAAGAAAATACTGTAATTAAGTAATTATGGAGCTTATCAGAGCAATATATTTTATAACATTAGTGTACATCAGACATATGATGGTCCATAATAAGAAGCTGGATGTGCTACAATGTTTACTTCCCATGAGACCTAGTTTGCACGTATGTTATACAGATTGTTCTACAGAAATAATAGAATTGATTCCTTGTTTGGTTGTGTCTTTTTTCTAAATGGAACACTCTAAAAATCAAGCATTCTTTACAGAAAATGAAAATAATATTTGAGGGCAGCATTAGAGGAAATGATGAATAAGAAAATAATAGGGGTTTTTTCTTTTGTTTATTATGGTAGCATTTGGGAACCTCACACTTAGACCAGAAAATCATTGTGTCTGGAATTGTGCAAGAATACAAAAAGAAAAAAATGAGAAGAAAACATTGCTGATCCTATAACCCAAACTTCATCATTACTTGATTTTGATTTTATAACACATAAGTACACTGAGCTTTGTACTCCACTCAGAATGCAAAGCACACACGCACTTCGTAGTCAAGTGCAATTTTTTGCTTTATTCAAGTTCTAATAGGAAAGGCCTGCTTATGTGTACAACCACTTACAAAAGGTTTAGATAAAAACACCCCTCTTAGGTAATTCATAATATTTTTTACACAGCAAGATAAAGATGAAAGAACTTTGCTTCCTAAAATTGGTACAGAACATCAAGAAAGCATGTAGATCTGGTTCTGTTCAGATTCTGGAATCTGAACAATTTTTCATCATTAAAAGTCACAGTAATCCTGAAAATCTCTGATACGTCCAAAACGTCACGGTACATCAACACTTTTTTGGAACATGATATTACAAGAAATTCCAGACCTTTAATTTGTGATGATATAGCAAAAATATTGAAAAAATAATGGTGTGTCACCAACCATAATGTATTATTGTCTATGGACATCAAACTTGTTAAATACAACTAAATCTGGGGTATGCATGAGGGTAGAAAATTTAAGAAAAGAATGTAAACATATGAGGTAAGGTAGTCATTTTTGTAGACTGAAAAAGTCCTCCAGAAATTTCATCAGGAATGCTGTTTGCTAAAACATCTGCTAAAACGAGAGTTTTCATCTCCTTGGAGCTTTGCCCATTGTATATCTAAACAATTCCAGGAAAACAAAATTCTCTGTTTAACTATCTCAGAAAGCATGCAAAGCATGCAAAAAAGTTATTTTAATTACTGTTCAATAGACATTCAATTTTTTGAAGTTGTCTTCATGCTTGCAAATACTGCTCTCTCTTAAGTAACAAGTGTCTTCTTTTTCTTGTCTACTTAAATATTATTTTCAGTCTGGCCACAATACAGAATTGAAATCAACTTCAGTAAATAACTTACCATCAATAAAATAGCTGCTTTCTGGAATTTGGCAGAGCAAAATATTGAAACCATAATCTTCTGCAGTGGTCATAACCTGAATCAGAAAATCAACATACAGTTGTAAACATCCACCATAAACTTGTGGCATGTTTATCATTTTATTTCCACATTCGGCATACTAAACTATGCACAGTTTTTAAGTTCCTCTCTTGCAGGTAATCGGGCAAAACTATAAACCTGTACTTGTGATATTATACATTACTTTAATGATGATGTTAACAGAGTTATGAGCAGGATACTGTTTAACTCAACACACTCTTCCCACTTGCCTCCTCATTAATTAGGAGAAGAAACAGAAGTAATTGTGGTGAAGAGTATCGATGATAAAAAGAAAATGCAAGGCTACTTCAAAATCTTAGAACTTGCAATAGTCCAATGTCATTGCTTCTCAGATACTGTTTTCCAAAAGCAGGATTTGTGATGCAAGATGCTGCAGTACTGTCTCCTTAAGACTTACGAGATTTGTAATTATTTTTCTGGTCAACTCAACCAGTCAGGTAGTCAGGTCTGCAAAAAGCAAATCCTTCTTTCTTTCTGCTTGTCTCCCTTGTCACTTTATCTTGGCACACTTCCCTTTCCCTTTCTAGCCAGCAAGTATTTGCATAATGTTCTATTGCAAATGACAATAAGGATTGTTTTAAACTTTTCCAAAGGTATTTCTCATTTTTCTTTTGCTGGACAGACAAATTAATTTGCAATTGAAGCAAGATGAGAGAATAGCTGAAAAAGAAATCCAGTGCTAATAGTGCGATTAGCTCTGATACACAATATTTAAGACAAGCATATTTCTTTCTTCGTACTCTGTGGGACCAATTGGACATAAAAAAGGTAGATTAAAATACCAGTACGGTTGCTCTGATCAAGACTTTTCCTTTGAAGACGGTAATGGCACTCACTGATATGTTCCCAATAACAGCTGGGATGGCTCCAAAGGAATCAGCAAACGAGTCGTGACACACTACTGGCTTCATTCCACTAAAAAATAGGAGCTTCTGTCATGCACCTTCCTGTCTAGTATGAAACCCAAGTGAAGCTGGGGTAGCAGTGCTTCTTATCAGGAGTTGTGAAGCCTTTGAATGAGTGTCAGAAATCAGACCATGTAGCCCTCACTAGTACTTATTTTATTTTGTTCTGTTAAAGATATGCTACTCAATCCATCCTTTCATGCACAATCACACACATCTCAGGGTTACCAGAAAAGGCCACTTTTGCCTTAAAAATGTGCTATGGTGTGTTCTGAGTTCCATGCTGAGTTCTTCAGGATTAGTTGAGAATGTCTCCACTGTCTATCGACTGTACTCCCTTAGGTGCCATGGCAGGGAGAGAAGGCAGATGCAGGCACAACAGAAGCCTCTTCTCACCCAGAAAGCCATCTCCTTTGGCTCCCCCTTTGCACATCGATGGGGAGAGGATAAATGGCTGGATCACTTTTAGTTCCATACTTCAGACAAAATTATTCAGGCAATGAGGTTGAAAGAAAGCCTTGTCTACACTGTTGTGTAGACAACAGTGGATAAGTTAACCTTTTGGATGAATCAAAGCCCTGTTTTCTCCATATGCTGCTCAGTGAATGCAAGCTGAATGCAACCTGAACACTCCATGAATATATCAGTTAGTTAACTGATGTTACACTTCAAATATATTCCTCAACTTATCTTTCTATATAAAATAATTTTTTGACTAATTTCTTAAAACACTTGTGGAAGTATTTCATCCTTTTTTGAATTACTTCTCATCACTGATTTAAATCTCTTGTAGTTGCTTCCAAAAAAAACTCTGTGGAGTTTTAAATATTGAAAAGATATTTTTAATTCAGAATTACCACTGTCTAACTTTTCTTGCCCCTTTTCCTGTAAAACCCTTTTACTATCATGTATTGAATATCTGTTGTGACCATTTACACAAAAAGTGCATTAGCTATTACTTCTATTTGCCCTTCATTTCCCTGCACTACATGAATTTACAAGGAAAGATCTGTTAGGGCACAGACAAAGGCACGCATCTGGCATATCTATTTCTCTTTGGCTCCTGTTAGGAGTGGAGAGCCAGAAACTCAGAGATAAGCATTGGATGTATGAAATATTGTTTTTGAAAGCAGAAAATTAAAAACGTCATCTGGAGTTGTGAAGCCTTTGAATGGGTGTCAGATATCAGACCATGCAGCCCTCACTAGTACTTATTTTATTTTGTTCTGTTAAAGATATGCTATTCAATCTATCCTTTAATCCACAATCACACACACAAAAAACCCCCATATTCTCATCCAATGATGGAGTAAATCCTATGGCTAAAAACCCCAATATACAGCTATGAGCAAGTGATAAAGCTACCTGCCAGCTCAGCTGTAAAGGCATGCAGGAAGCATTTTTTTTTTCTCCCTTAGGAACAATGTGAATAGGGCTGTGATTGCTACCTGTGGTGTTCTATCACATAAAGCAAAATGTCCATGTTGTGTTGCAACATTTCATCAGTGTCTTATCACTCTTTAGTGGATATGTAATGGCAGTTTAAAACTGCATGGCAACTTTCCTTTGAAATATGATGATGTCAGAAAGCCTGACACCATGTTAGTTCCCTGCATCCTTATAAACCTAAGGCCCAGTCCTGCAGAAGTTTCTGCAGAAGTTTCATATGAAAAATTTCTAATGCAAAGCAAGGATTTTGTAAAAAAATGCTGATTCAATGAAATAAAAATATTTTTATAATCATTTTGGTTTCAGAAATTCACAGAAAAAACATGTGCATTTGAGAAGAAAAATACCTGTCTCTGATATCTATTCTCTTCCTAGCTAATCTGGAAGGCAACTTGGACCTTGAGTCATAAGTTTCATGATTTTAAAAAGTCAGTAATATGTTTATGAAAACTGGAAATTCGACTGTTTCTAATTCTGGAACTGCAGAAGACCTCATTGTGTATTCAGGTTTGGGTACTGTGTCCAGTTCTGGGCCTCTCAGTTCAGGAAGGATGTTGAGGTGCTCGAAGGTGTCCAAAGAAGAGCAATGAGGCTGGTGAAGTGTCTGAAGCACAAGTCCTGTGAGGAGTGGCTGAGGGAGCTGGGGTTGTTTAGCCTGGAGAAGAGGAGGTTCAGGGCAGACCTTATCACTCTCTACAACTACCTGAAAGGATGGTGTAGCCAGGTGGGGGTCAGTCTCTTCTCCCAGGCAATCAGCAACAGGATAAGAGGGCATAGTCTTAAGCTGTGTCAGGGAAGGTTTAGGTTGGACATTAGGAAAAAGTTCTTCACAGAAAGAGTGATTGGGCATTGGAATGGGCTCCCTAGGGAGGTGGTGGAGTCACCAACACTGGAGGTGTTTAAGAATAGAATGAATGTGGCACTTAGTGCCATGGTCTAGTTGACCATGGTCATAGGTTGGACTCAATGACCTCAGAGGTCTTTTCCAATCTGGTTGATTCTGGGATTCTGTGACCTGTGTGTTTCTAAGTGATGTAGCAGGTAGCTGACCATTTTCCCTTGGAATAAGGGGGCTTCATTCTGCTCCCCATCCCTGTCTTCCCACTTAGGGGACTGGTACCCAGAGAACAACTGTCCTTACTATTGAAGACTGAGGCAAAGAAGACGTGAAGTATCTCATCCTTTTCCTCATACTATGTCACTATGTTTCACCTCGCATGCAGTAAAGGATAGAAATTCTCCTTAATCCCCTTTTGTTGCCCTCTATACTCTTTGAGGGATATGGTTATCAGTCATGATTGTGCACAGACAAAGACTTTACAGGCTGGAACCCATATAAATATAAATAATAAACTGAATTCCATGCAGCACAATTACATATAAAAGTGTACATAGGCTCTAAGGAGAGTAAAACTCATCATTCAACAAGGTATCACATGATGGATACAGATAAACAATTCTTACACTGGGAACAACATGGCTAACTATCCCTTCACTTGGACCCACTGGACAAAAAACAGAAGCATAAACAACAAGCCTGAAATTATTTGGACTCAGCAGGTGAACAAGGTAGACAAACTGGTATATTATATCCAGTCCTTCAAAAAGGCTAACTTTACAAAGCTCAGGAAAATCTGAACATAGATAGAGCTGCTTAAGAGGATTCCAAAGAAAGGTCTCACCAGCATAGTGTACAATGGCAATAATAATCACCTTTTGCTACTGGAAATATACATCCTTGTGTTAAGTTCTCTTTTCACAGACCTGCCCTATTGTCACACCCTGGCTGACCCAGATCATTATCCTTTGCTGTCATTTCCAACCGATAAGTCCCCAGCTTCTGGAAGAAATTCTTGTTATTAGTCCCTAAATGCATGACCTGACACTTTTCATTATTAAATGTAATCCTATTCTATTACAGGAGTCCTTTAGGTCATCCAATTTCTTCTTTGTATTGATACTACTTCCCAAATTTTGTCATCAGCAAATTTCATTACCACATTTCCACCATTTCTGCCAAGGTCATTAATTAAACTATTAAATGAGATCAACCTCCAAAAAGAATCCTTGATGAAATCTACAGACAATCTTTTTTCATCACAATTCTTCTTTCAACCAATGCATTGGCATATGTTTTCAGCCAGTTGTCCTATATTTCTATCCATTTTTTGCTATTCTTCATTTTGACTAGTATCTTCCCAAATAGTAATGTACTGAACGCTCAAATGAAGATCAGATAGACTGGATTTTCAAATCATCTAAGACTGCTAAAGAGGTTAACATTGACATTTCTCATAGTTAGGAGTCTTAAAATGGTTAGTTGGCAAAGCTAATATGATTCATGTTCATATTACAAACACTATTTCAGAAGAATAGATATGTGATCATCTCAGGAAACATCTTTAAAGCAACAAATGTTTTCAACACCTAAATGACTAGGCTGTCATCATAACCAAGGAAAATTGTGGAGAAACCCAAACACTTAAGATAGGAATATAATTAATGTCAAGAATTCTGATGTTAGGGAAAACAGGCCTCATCAAACAAAAGTGATTTCATTTTTTCATAAGACTGGTGAATAGAAATATATACACTTAATACATAAACTTGAAAAGGATTTTACATGCACATTACACTGTGATTAATAAAGAAGCATCATATGATATTGATGAAGCATGTGATAAATAGGGTAAAAGTTACCACGGAGAGTAACTGCCACAACCTTGTATCCTAGATTGACCCTGGAGTCACCCAAAAAGATGTTCACTGTCCTCTCTGGTGTGTATTGCATTCTGAACCACTCAGCAAAGCCACCCAGGGGTGGTCTTTCTTTTTCTGTCATTTTTATATTTCATGGAGTGGAATCAGAGACAGGAAGAGAGATAAAGTCGGGTGCAAAAATGCCAGAAATCATTCTTATTTGGAAGTTCTTAACACACAAATCTTGCATATGCAAGTGATCTTGAAATACCTTTTGAAAATGCATGAACTTACTATGCACGCAAAGTCAGATTCATCACGGAAATCCAAGAGACTCCCTGAACTGGTGCTACACCATCTCTGTGATCAAGCTAAAAGACTGACAGACAAGGAAGCTAAGAACTTGGACACAATGTCATTGTAGTTAAGATCCAGTATAAGATGCTACCTTAGTGAAATACCTTCAAGAACTCACAGAATCACAGAATATGCTGAGTTGGATGGAATCATTGAGTCCAACTCCTGGCCCTGCACAGGACCATCTCCAAGAGTCACACTATGTGCCTGAGAGCATTGTCCAAACACTTCTTGAACTGTGTCAGCCTTGGTGCTGTGACCATTTCCCCAGGAAGTCTGTTCCAGTGCCCAACCACCCTCTGGGGGAAGAACCTTTTTCTAATATCCAACCTCCATGACACAACTTCAGGCCATTCCCTCACGTCCTATCACTAGTCACCACAGAGAAGAGATCAGTGCCTGCCCATCCTCTTCCCCTCACAAGGAAGTTGTAGACTGCAATGAGATCTCCCCTCGGTCTCCTCTCCTCCAGGCTGAACAGACCAAGTGACCTCAGCCACTCCTCATAACGGCTTCCCCTCAAGGCTCTTCACCATCTTTGTTGCCCTCCTTTGGGCACTCTCTAATGGCTTAATATCTTCTGATATTCCAGTGCCTAAAACTGCCAAAATATTCAAACTGAGGCTGCCCCAGCACAGAGCATAGTGGGACAATATCTCCCTCAACTGGCTGGCAATGATTTGCCTAATGCCTCCCAGGACATAGTTGGCCCTCCTGGCTGCCAGAGCACTGCTGACTTATATTCAACTTGCCATCAACCAGGATGCCCAGGTCTCTTTCCATGGCACTGATTTCCAGCATCTCATTCCCCAGTCTGTCTGAACATCCAGGGGTTGCCCCATCCAAGGTGCAGAATCCAGCACTCTCCCTTGTTGAACTTCATATGGTTGGTGATTGCCCAGTTCTCTGTCAAGGTCTCTCTGCAGGGCCTCCCTGTATTAGAGGGAGTCAACGGTTCCTCCCAGTTTGGTGTCATCTGCAAATTTGCTTAGTATCCCTTCCAGTCCTGTGTCCAAGTCATTTATGAAGACGTTGAAGAGCTCAGGGCCCAAGATGGAGCCTTGTGGAACCCAACTAGTGACAGGTCGCCAGTCTGATGTTACCCCATTCACTGTTACCCTCTGTGTTCAACCCGCGATCCACAACATGATGTGTTTATGCAGCTGTGTGCTGGACATCTTGTCCAGAAGGACACTCTTCTCACTGAAAAGTTTTCCATTTATTGGGAGTGTTTTTCAGGCAGTCCCAAAAGCACAGGTACATGGCTTGATTCTATTCAACATTTTCATTAGTGAGCTAGTCAAAAATTATTACACATGACCATACAGTTAGCAAAATGATAAATAAGGAAAAGGAATCGTGCAGAACAGTCTCTCTCACTTGCTAAGTTTGGCCTCTATTTAAACAGCATTTAATTTACTAATGTAAAAGGCAAAGTTCTATTTGTAGAAAGCAAGACTAGATGTAAAATCCACAAGCATGACAGATTGTATCCTGAAAAGCAGTGACCAAAAAGCATGTAAGAATTATAGTAGACTACCAACTAAACATAAACATCTGGTGCATGGCTATCACTGTGCTGTATACAGTACTGGTGAAAGTAATCCAGGGAGATTGAACTTAGGTCTAGGAGTTATGTCTAGAAAAAGTTGCTGAAAATTCAGCAATATATATTGAAAATATACAGAATATCTCGAGGGTTGTAGAAAATGCCTTTCAGTGAGAGAAAAAATAGATCCGTCCATTTTACCAAAAACATGAAGCTGTGAGATGATTACAGAATAAAAGTGCATTTGCAGGGAGGAAACACCAGGTGTTAAAGCTATTTAATCTTATCAGGAGAGAGCAAAGCAGAAACCAGTGGCTTGAAGCTGTATTCACAGAAACTTGTGTAAAAGCTAAGGTACAAGATTTCAATGATAAATGAAATGATGAGAATGTGTAATCTCTGAATTTTTTCCATTGCTGGCAAAAAGCTTCAATTAGAGATTTGATCCATTTTCAAAAGACAATGTGAAATGCAATGTTATGAGCAACTAGATGATCCAGTAATTTTGGCCTTAAATTTATGCATGCCAAACAAAGGACAACATAATCTCTCTATCATCTGTCAGACATGCCCTGTATTTCTTACACTTTACCAAGAAAGATTATGCAACTTTTTTTTGTATTTAAGAAATACTATTAGTGTCACTTTCTTCAGCAGTAGAATAAATCCTCTAATATCAGGAGTATAACTGTATAGGTATTTAAAGAAGAGGGAAACAATCACTAACACACTATAGAAATGCAATAATTATATATAAATAGCATTTTCACATATAATATGACAAGTGTGAGGTCTGATATTTCAGCAATGACATGACAAATAGATAGTACTGCACACATTGCATTTCCTTTCCAATGACCTGCCCTACCAATGGTATACAGCTCCCATTTCAACACTGATGGATCACAAAATACTGGATTTTAATCCTGTCACTGGTACAGAATATTGCTTGTCCTGGGCTTCAGGCCATATTGCAAGAAATTTAGCATTTGTGGAGGAAGCAGAAAGAATGAAATATTTCTCTAGCAAGATATTTATTTCCCTTAGTTTTCAAAAGAGAAAGTGCATCTTGAAACTAGTCACTGACTAACTTAGAATGTTAAAAGAAATACCAGCAGAACTTTATGGGCAACGTAGAGTAAAAGAACTAGGTATCAGATGGATATTACAACCATAGCATCATCTGAGGTATATGACAGACTAAAAAAAAATATGTATTTAAACCTTAAAAGAAAGCCAGTGGAAACATCTGAAGTCCAAACAAAGTAAAGAATTACTGTTGAAAGCAATGTTTAGACTAGACTAGATTAGAATAGAATAGAACAAAATATTTGCAATTGGAAGGGACCTACAACAATCACCTTGTCCAACTGCCTGACTACATGACGGCTGACCAAAAGTTAAAGCATCATCCAAATGCCTCTTAAACACTGATAGGCTTGGGGCTTTGACCACACTCTAAGAAGCCTGTTCCAGTGTCTGACTACCCTCTCAGTAAAGAAATGCTTCCTGATGTCCAGTCTAAACCTCCCCTGGCACAGCTTTGAGCCATTTCCATGCATCCTGTCACTGGATGCCAGGGGCAAGAGACTAACACCTCCCTCTCCAGTTCTCCTCCCAGGAAGCTTTAGAGAGCAATGAAATTACCCCTTTAATTCCACATCTCCAAACCGGACAAGCAAAAAGTCCTCAGCTGCTCCTCATAGGACATTCTTTCCAGCCCATTCACCAGTTTGTTGCTGGACATTAAAGTGCTGGAGCACATCCAGTGAAGGACAACAGAGCTGGTGGAGGGTCTGGAGCACAAGTCACATGAGGAGCAGCTGAGGGAGTTGGGGTTGTTGAGCCTGGAGAAAAGAAGGCTCGGGGGGAACCTTATCACTGTCTATAACTACCTGAAAGGAGGGTGTAGCCAAGTGAGGGTCAGTCTCTTCTCCCAAGGTAACGAGCCATAAGACAAGAAGAAATGGCATCAAGCTGCACCAGGGAAGGTTTAGATTGAATATTAAGAGAATTTTCTTCGTGGAAAGGGTTGTCAACCATTGGAACAGGCTGCCTAAGGAAGTGGTTGAGTCACCACTCCTGAAGGTATTTAGAACACATGTAGACACATGTAGACACACAGGGACATGGCTTAGTGTTGGATTTGGCAGTGCTAGGGTAACAGTCGGACTCCATGATCTTCAGAGTGTTTTCCAACGTAAACAATTCATGATTATATGAAAAAATTACATAGATTGTATGATTTATTCCAAATATGGGATGGACATTCATAAAAAAACCCGCAACAGATTGTTATGGGATTCACTCCTGAGTGGGATAGCAGACAAACAACACAAGAAACTGCAATACTAATCTTCTCTTGAAAATCCTTAAGTTAGTTGTCAATACTATATTTACAAGGGCACATAATGTTTGGATGCTAATGAAATTAACAATTATTTTGCAAAGTCACTTTAGGAAGCATGGACTAGTAGGAAGAACCACTTGCCACTGGTTAGAGGTCTTCAGGACTCATGTTCAAGGAACATTTTATACCAAAGAGTAATCCCTCACAAAAAAAGCATATGTACATCAAGCTTGTACTGGGGTAGATTAAAAGGTATTAAAACACTCTAACAACACTTAGGTGTTCTTTTATGTTTCTCATGAAAATGCCTCTTCAATTAAACACTTTATAATAAGTAAATGAAAGACTAATTTCTTTTCTTCTTCTAAAGTTAATTTTTTTTCCCTGACAGGTTCACATGCACAAAGATTAGCAGGGTCTGCACCAAAGGCATATAGCAAATTTAACAGCAAAAATTACTTTGGGGGGAAAATTAAAACAAAAGGGGTGGGGAAGAGAGAAAGAGACAAAGAAAGGGAAAGGGGAAGGAAAGACTCCACAGTGGCCAACTGAGTAGGGAAGTGAGGGGACTTTCCAGACAAGTGTCCTCCCCAGGAGGTGTCCAGCAATTTGCTTGAAAGTTTACAGAGATGGAAATGAAAAACAGACTACAGAAATGGAAAGAGAAGGTCCTTAGCACTACAAAGGCTAAGGGTCCAAAGGCACTGTGCAACATCGCTGAAACATGCCAACATCAAACTACAGAAAAAAAATCTGAGTAAGTGTGAAGAGTAACAGAATTGAACTCAAATAGAGATTCTGGGTTTTATCAACTAATTCAACAACTTCAGTCATTGGGGGAAATGTGTCTTTTCATTTGGCTTCTTGTGTGCTAATCAATTCCTAATTACTCAAACATATTGAATAATATATTGACCTCCTCTCATTGTTTGTGCCATATAGGTTAATGAATGACACTGTAAAGAACACAGTATCACACTTGGAGAACAAGGGATTCATGTATTATTCACTCTACATAAATATATAGTTACCCTTTTTTGGATCTAAGCCAGATTTTGGGACTTGCAGGTTGGTTGTGTGAGGAGATGCTGATAATGCAACCTTGTTTATTTACATCAACATTAAAAAAATAGAAAATCCTCTTTCTGTGATCAGAGAAAAAAATAAACTCTCTTAGTTTGCAGCTCTGTCCTGGAATTCTCAGTCCGAAAAGCTTCTTTTCTGAGGACCACATTCCCAAGAATGGTTCAGGCTATGCCTGGTACTTCATTGGTAGCTCCCCTCTTTTCTCCTATGACTTTTCTGCCTTAACAACACAACAGCCCAAAAAATCTCACCAGCCTTTCATCTGCTTTTCTTTCATACCCAGAAATATGTATGCAGGTTTGGGAGTGAGGCTGCAGTCTAGTTCTTTGAAGAACTAACTGCTTTATTTTTTCCCCTGTGGTTTTGCTCCTCTGTCTTAATGCAGAAGCAACACATTTGGAGGAGGTGAGGGGCTTGAGAGGTGAAAGCACTGAACACAAAAAGGAAAATGCTGTTGTGTAGGCAGAGCAGGGAAGAGGACAGAAGAAGTCATTGTACATAAACAAAGAAAAACCACATGCCTAAGGAAAACACAGAAAAGAAAGAAAATAGACTTGAAGAGAGGAAACTGAAACTGGAGATTCATTTGAACACTTAGCCATGATCACAAGTCTTCTTCTCCCATGGTACCTACACCCCAGTTCAGTAACCTCGGGGAAGACAATGCCTTCCAATATGCTACACTGAAAAAATTATTCCCAGTTTTGTTTGTAATGCTGAGAAAAAGGAGAACAACATTCTGAAATTGTGCTTTGTTCAGCTGAAGATAGAAGTGACTTTCTGTCTTCTGCTGGTCTTTTCCTAAGGTAACCTAATTTCTCCTGATCAGAGATCTAGTGATTCATTCTGGCTTCTGCCAAATGTCATGGCCGCCAACAGTCTGTCATAGCCTACCTTCTTCCATGCTCTGCTATTCCTGTGAGGGTAGCTGGGACAGGTCCTTAGGGAAGGGTATTCTGACTTTGAGGAAGGAAAGGTTGAGGTCCTTAGGTCATATTTTTTTCTGCTGGTTTAATCGTTTCATACCAAACAGGAATCAATCTTCAGAATTACAATGGCTGAGTTCTTTGTTTTACAGACCTTGGTTTAAATTGCTAGACCAGTTCTTACTTATCTCACTCCTGTCCAGACCAGTGAGCCAGAAAAAGAAGAACTTTTTTCTGTTGAAGTAATTGAAAAAGAAGGCTATGTAGAAACACACCAGATACACAGAAGACTCAGTGATACACCTATAAACCTGCATAGAATGAAAACAAATCCTGCACATAGACACAGAAGCAAAAAACCAAAATGCCTGTCTGACCTTTATGCTCATTTAGAGCCTATGTCAACAGATGAGGTGAGATTTGAGCGGGTATTGAAATTTGGTGCATATCCTCTCCTGAGGTCTACTCTAAAAGTGCAGTTACTCTAGTTCTCCGGCACAGAGTACAAGTGCAATAACAGCTTTCAAAGTTGCCAGGTAATAATATCATACCAGGAGACATGTCACAAATAAACACTGAATTGAAACAGCATTTGTAGCACCTTGGTATATCAAGCATTGATTCAAGTACCTTTCACAATTTAGAATTTTAATCCTGAACTGTATATATTTTCAGAATTTAATATTTTGTACAGGAAAAAAAAACCCTATCAACTATTGCCTTGCTCAAAACCTTGGACTTTCCAAAGATAGATACACCACCTTATGTGTTTTATGACCTTATCACAGGAAGGGTGATAGCACAGTTTACAAATCCCTCTCCAAAGAAGAGATTCTATTCCTTACTATGGACTTTCCAATCCACATTTTTGAGTATCTTTAGATATTCTACACCATACAGTCAAACTCCTTACAGGAATATGTGTATAAAATATTATTTCCAGGAATATGTAATTTGCTGCATCAGGGCCTGTGTGCTTGCTTACTTCATAGGAACACAAATGTGCTATTTTAATTCTCTCTTTAATGCTTTTATCTAAAGATAAAAGATATTTTCCCCTTCTGGTCCATGACTAAACATGTGACTAAATTTATTATAATCTAAAGAGAAGTGAAAGCCAGGGGGAAGATGAGGATGTGTCCAGGGGAAAACATGAAGGAGGAGGTACTTGCACTCTGCTGCTAAATCTAGCATGAGTGGGGGCACACAACAAGTCCTTTACACAAATGGATGAAGTGTGGGAAACTTCAAGAGGGAAACTTCAAGAGAGAAACTACAAGTTCTTGAATAACTGTAGAGAAGTAATATCACTGGGATAGAGAAATGTGGTGGAACAGCTCACATAACTAAGAGTTGCAATGGCTTTTTGTCAAAGGTTTTTACATCAGAGGACAGACCAACATGGGTGACACTGTCGTATGTAGCTGTCACATATCACCTGATCAGAAATATCAAGATGAAAGCTTCTTTAGACACAACACTTTCACATGCCCTAGTACATTTGTGGACTTCAGCCACTCTGACATCTGCTGGGAGAACATATTTGCTGGGTGCAAGTGATCTGGGAGATTTTTCTGCTGTGTGGACAAAAAGTTGAGTTCCTCCTAATGAAAGGGGTCAACCGACTAGGGAGATGCTCTGCTTGACCTATTGCTCTAACATAGCTAAGAAGTGGCCTTGGCTGCAGTAACCTTAAGATCGTGGAGTTCAAAATTCTGAGAAAAGTGAGCAAGACAAAGAGTAGAATCACAACCCTAGACCTAAGGAAAACAAATTCCAGCTTGTCGGGAACCTGCTTGGCAGGATCCCATGAGAGACATTTTGAAACAAAAACTGAAACCTGGGGAGGCAGCTACTTACTTTTCAAAATGCTTATACGTTCATGCAACTTCTACTATGCAATGTTCTTTCACTATGCAATACTTTCACTACAGTGATAATAGTACAGAGTAGAGAGAGAATCATTGATCACCATATACTTTGCTCTTCAAAAATGTGAGCTGAAATTAGAAGACTATGCTAGAGTATAAATATGAAGACTAAGTGGTGGTTAACATTTGCATAAGATATGCGATATAAGCAATACAGACAATATGGATTACATAATGCATATATTTTAGATAATGAACATCTAATATATGTATTAAAAAAAATTTGTGTTATCATTGGGCCCTAACTACACATACAACCATGTATACAAAGGTGGGAAGTCCGTTAGGAAGATATAACACCTGTAAATGTTCATGAAAGTGAATCTGGGAGGTTTAAAATTTTTGGAGAGTCTATCCCTTGTAAAGTACAGATTCGGAAACATAAGCTCAAATTAACAAGTACTGGCAGTGGGTAGCGCAGGCTATACAGGAGCCAGAAGACTAAAAAAGGATTTTTACTTCTCTAGGTTTGTTGTATACAGTAGAGGGAGAACATTTTCTCAACAAGGCATGTCATAGCTTGTTGACTAGGCTGCTACTCTGAAATATTTCATAAAGGGATCTCTACTAATACTGAGGAAGTCTAGAGAAATTAGCCTTCTGTGCCTGAAGGTAGTCATTGTAAATATCCTCGATGTCCTGTTTGATACTAGGTGTTTATAGAAAAGTAGATCAAATAATTGCACTATCATAAAAATATGGTAAAGGTACTTGTGCAGATAAAAAAGCTTTCTTTAATATAAATCTGAATTTTGAACTTCACGAGATACATGATGATATTAAACTAAATCAGAAATAATCCCCGTGGTTGGAAAAGTAAAAGCAGAATATGGATTTATCTTACTTCCATTTCTCTCTGACCATTAGTTGGATTCCTGAACTAATAAATAGAGGAAAAAAGATTAATGCTAATATTTAAATATTAACTTTGTTTACTTTAAAAAAGTAGAGTCTTCTTTTCTTACCTTTCTTTACCATTTAATCATTTCATTCGTGCAAGGAACAACATCTAGGATGAACTCATGCTAGGATACTTATGAAGGCAAGAAATATATAATTAAAATTTGCTTGGGTACAAACTGCAGGATCAGATTCTTTGTAAGTCAGAATTTAAAGAAGAAAAAAAAATTCTGCTGGATGTAAGACAAGTTAGAGAAATGTTTAATGAAAGTTGTTTACACAGCACTATTATAAAAATATAGATGTTATGTATGTGCATCCGAAGCACGTCACAGCACCAGTCTAAAACACTTAATATCCCCCTATAGATGACAGTTGGAAGATAATTTTTTGCTTACTCTGTTGGTTTTTTTTTCCTATTTACATGCCTTGAATATGTACAAGGTTTACTTTGAAAGAGGTGATGCATTCCCTCTGTGCTTTCCATATTGAGAAAGGTATTTTGGATGTGTATCTGTTTTATCTTTATTTGAAAGGATTTCACAAATAGATTGTTTTATACTTTTCTTCATGATCAAAAGAGAAAAAGACCTGGATAAGGTATGATCAAAAGAAATTTAAAAACAATCCCAGAATACTTCATTTGAGCATAAATAAATAAATAAATGCAAGTCAGATAAGACTAAATAGACAGATGGCAAATAAAAACAACATATAAATAACAATTAACTTATGACTCTGCCTAAGACCTTTCATGCACTACAAAGAATCTACAAAGATAAAATCAGTAGCAAATAGAGGTTTTACTCTTTCATTGTAAATTAAATTTTTCTGCTTAGAATTGAAAAGATATTTACTAAAGATATCTTGTTTCTGCAATTTTGCACGGACTCTTGCAAAATATATATCTATTACAGCTTGATATGCAGAATGATTTTTAGAAAGAAAAACCAACAGAATAACCAGAATCCATGTGATAGAAATGTCCTTAAACATATAAAGGCAAAAAAATAAATGTTGAAATGTCAGTATCCTTAGTGCAACATTTTGTACAAAAATATTTATATTAAAACATTACAAAGTGTTTAAGCTCAGCAACTGATTCGATATTGAACACTATTTCAAAGGCTGTGCCTTTGTCTTTAGAAATTATAACAGTGCAGAAGATTTCAAACCTGTAAAGATTTATGGATACTTTAATGAGTAATTGTACACAACTCCATCAAATTTGCAGGATAGAAAAGTTTATTTTGCTTATTATGCATGCTCTAAGGCAATTATAGTGCTGTAAATATTTAGAAATTTATCACTGGGATGAGCCAACAATTAAGTAAATGAACAAGAGGTAACAAACTCAATGGCCAGTATTTACTTACTATTTTAAATAATCTCTAATATGCCCTAGATAATCACCATATTACAGCATGGAATTCACTCAACATCAAATAGAGGATGACTTATATAAGAAGTGAATTTAAGAGCTTTGTGAGAAAAACCCTTATGGATCTCTCTCAAATCAGTGGAGAAAATAAAGTTCTCAAGTGAAAAGAATTGAACAGTTTAATTAGGGTTGAACTCTGAACCATCCGTTAAAGGGCCTTCCAACTAGCTACAACGAAAGCCTAGGGTAACTTGGGAAACGTAAGCACTAAGAACATCCGCCTCTGTCAGTATAAAATTGGAACTATAGCTGCTGAAAGGTTATTACACCTGATGGTGCAAAACTTTAAAGTAATTATCATTAAGTTTGAAAAAGAGAGAGAGAAAACCCCTAAGGTTATATCCAGATGGATTAAAGTGAAATGGAAAATAAATGGTTACTCACACCTGCCAGTCTTGAACTTTAAAATAAGGATTAGCGAATGCATTTTCTAGGATGTCCCAAGTGATTTACAGATTTATCATTATTATCTAATATTAGTATTACCACTGAACCCTGAGGGCACTGTCAGACTGTTCAACAGTGTTCAATATCTTCACAAGACAAGGAAGACAGGTAACATTTGGGTGGGGGATAGAAGACTAAACTAATAACATATATGCCAAATCACTTCTGTAAATGCAGTTATGCAGCTGATAATTTGGGTGGCTGTGGGCCATGAGGAGTCCAGGACCAAATTCTGAGTACAAGTGCTCTTCCCTGCATTCACTGAGCACTGAGGAACTGTGGACATTTAAAACAGGAAAAAAACAGGTTGAACCTGAATAGGTATGAGAGTGAATTAGGACCAAAAAATAAACCCACGTGAGGGAAGGCAGTACAAAATTGGAACTAGAAGTGCTGTGGGTAACAACAACCACATAACAGTAGAAACTAGACAGTGAAACCACAACTGGGTTGGCAAAACCAGCAAGACAGACCGAAAAACAAGAGCCAAGGAACAGATGTGAAATAGAAAGAACTAAAGTGGTTAGTGAGCAAAATTAGCTGTCAAGGCATAGGGGCATTGAGATTGGGAAGGGATCTGGAAAGGACATGTGGTGAGGCAGTGGGATCTTGGATCCTAGGAAGAGCTGTGGTATTAGAGGGAATTATTGCAAGGCACTTACTGTGCCGTGGCTGTAGGAATGCAGTCAGAGGAAGAACAGGAAGACTAATGAGACTTGAGACTAAGCAAAGAAATGGGGGAAAAGATAGGGTCTGACTGCACCAGAAGATTACAAGTGGAATAGAGAGTATGGCAAAGTCTGGAGTGAGGAGAGCAGCTGGATAATGCCCTGATGCATCCTATCACCATGAAAAGGCAGAGGAAGTGTTTTGCCTAAAAACTACCTGTTCAGTTGAAAAATCTCTTAGTTATTCAATAAACTACTTAATAAAGAAGTCATTTGATCAGCGGGTAATGCAGTCAAGTGTCAAGAGAAAGCATGCCCATTCTTTATGTGCTAATTTCAAAGCTCTAAGCATAATATCTCAGATTCTCAATTTGTAAGAAAATGCTGGACCTCAATACCAAGATAGCGGTCTCCAAAATTGAAGTTCACCTTATTCTCTACATCTGGCAGTGATAAATGACCAGTACGGCTAGAAAAACTTAATGTACTACTTAATCACAAATACCTATTAGCCAAATACTCTGGGGTCACTAAGGAAAAGGTTTTAATTTGAGTTTGGTCTGTTTATGGACATGATTACTTGACATAGTCATCAGTAAAAACAGGAAATAGCCTTAGTAGCAGTTTAAAATATTCTCCATCTTCTGCTTTTAGTAAAATTATACAAAGCTACACTTTTCCATTGGAAAATAACACACTTCTCAAGCACATGCAGCAATACAGCAGCATTTTGTCTTTTTTGTGTTTTATACTGGGGATGTATTTATCTTTCAGCATGATAAATAACAAGTTCAACAGAAATGTGCACATTAAATGATGCTAGAGCATAAAAGTGGCAATGCTGGTTCATATTACAAGAATATAAATAGATAAAATGTATGATACTTCAAAGTATTTTCAAGAACTATATATTTTATTATTGGTATATAAGTAAGTGGTAAAACATGAAGAAGATAAGGCAATTTTCAGTGCTATAAAATTTATACAAACTAAATTATTTTCATATATATGAGTGAAAGGAGAAAGAGGCAATACCTCATAAATGAAGCACATTACCATAATTTTCTACATGCCCTAAGATATCTACACTGACATATTAACTTCCATTCACTTGTTCAAAACATTTCAGCTTTCCAGAAAAAAAAAAAAAAAGATGAGAAGTGCTTTGCAAATTTCTCTTTAAGATTTCCTTCAAAAGACTTTATTATTTTTCTACTGTGTAAAAGCAAATGTGGTTTATGCATTACTAAGAAATAATGTGAACCTCTGGCCATATCTATTGGCTTCCATCAGTCTGTTTAATTATCCTGGTCCATAGGTTTTTATCTTGGCTGTTAATCTTGCCACTAAATACCAGACCTAGCAAAATCTGAGAGAGTAAGCACAACCTCCCAAGTCATAACATGGACTATATATAGCATGTGATCAGGAGCACAAAGTAAATTATTATTAATTATTAGAAAAATCTGTTTTCTCATCCAACAATGTCCTAGCACTTTAGGAGATGCCTGAAGTTACATAATTTTAAATTGCAGCTGTGACTGCCAAGTTAATGGCACCCTTTCAAATATGGCATTTCACTCAAAGATAGTTTAGCCTTTGGTCTTCATTCAGTTATTGTCACTGTTCTAGAACTTTTCCTCTCTTTGTGGCTGGCATTACAACAAGGATTGTTTTTAAAATGTAGCATAATTAATTTGCTAAAATCTCTTAAGAGTAAATAATTTTTAGATGTTTTAATGTTTTTTAAAAGGAATGCTACTGTATGTATTGTATGTATCATATTTATGTTACAAATCATATCTGTGTGGATATATATACCCTACTAAGCATTTGATTTACAATAAGAAAAGGCTGTAATGTTTTGGAAAGCAATCGTTCAACCTTTCCTAAATTACAACCTTAACTGTTACTCAACAAGTGTTTCTATGCATCTGTAACAAACATTAGGAACAGCATGATTCTGATTACATATTTTTTTCTAGAGATCATATCTTGCTTCTCTAATTCACTTGTCTTGAGGCTCTGACAATTTCCAAAGCAGAGGAGCACCATCTAGTTGTTTCTATATCAAAGCTGCTGCCCTTTTCTTTAGAAGTATGTACTGGTTTTGAAAGTATACTTTTCAAACATTTTTATTAACAATAAGATTTTTTAAAATCATAATTACTTTAGGTATATTTAAGCATGAACTCCCTTTGTCCTGTTTAATATTTATTTCTACATAAATGCAAGATATTCAAACAACTAAGAACATTTCATTTGCTTGGCTCTATCCTGTGTGTTTGCAAGTAGGATTTGGTGGTTAGACAGAGGACACTTCAGCATTGTGCATCAGCAGGAATGATCTCAGGAATTCCTTTGCCCTGTTCTCAGAGATGTGAGTGAGACCTGCTAGCACAGTCTCTCTCAAAGTCCTCAGCAAAGGGGAAAGTAGCAGATCAATAAGATATGGTTTGCTAATGCAGGATACACACCCACCGCTCTTCAGCCTTTCCTAAAGTAAACCCACCTATCACTCAGGGGGTTTAGCTTTTTTGCTTTTAACTGTACTATTTTTTATAGGAACACACATTCTGTTTGGGGGAACACAATCAGGATTTTTAGTCCCAATTTCAGCAGCATTCTCCTTACTGAATAGAGCAGAAATATTTTATTCAGACTGCCAGAAAATGCAGAGTCAGGATCTTTGCTGTAATCAGCTCACCTGCAGACTAATACTTCAGACTATCCACTAAAAATTTAAAATGGATAATGTTACCTATGAATTCTATTGTTTGTCAGCATGCTTCCATGCAGTATATGTATTAGCACCATAAGAAAATAAGTACTTGGCAAAAACCTAATACTTAAAGAGATCTATATAAGCCTGCCTATAAAAGTGTCAGGCAGGAGAACTAAGAAGGTCATTGTATCATTTTTACAGTTTCCCAAGTGCAAATTATCTTCACACTTAAAAACCTTCTAAGGTTGAATACCCGAAGGCACTTGAAGATCTACACTATATTCTAGACGTCAATTTAATACATCCAGAAAGACTGTAATACACAGAAGAAAAACTTACTCTTGTAACAGGCCTATTTCTTTGCCCTTGGCTTTTAGAAAAAAATTTTAAGTTACAAACTAAACAGGCTCAATCACTGTACTGGGATGAACAAAATCCCCTGTTCTTGGAGACAGCAGCATACGAGTAAACCAAAGGTGGAGAATAGACTTAATGAGGGAGTTGCTATGGGAAGCAAGGAAAAGCCCAAAGACAAACAACACTCTACCTCACTCAAAGCAGAAGTTTGTCTCATTCTACTACATAATTCATTTTTAGAAGTTGGCACCCTGGGAAACAGACGGATGCTACAAATTCAATTATTTGAAAGAACTGTTAGACGCAGCTTCCCATGATTCCTAATGAGGTCAGATTTAATATGAAATGAGCTAAAGCATTCTAATACTGGAAAAGAAAATGTAAAGCTAAAATCATCAAAATATATTTTCATGAACTAGTGCTAATGGTAGTGCTTTGTTGGCTTTGTTTCTCCAGGAACCAGAAAGCTAGAGAAACTGCAGAATCTGACAGAAAAAAATGCTTTAAAACAGCAGATGGCATCTTATTTTCTATTTGGTTCCTGGAAATCTGCTGAACTTTCATAATCTGGATCCTGAAAATTATCCTAACCTGTCAGATAAGTAAAAATTAAAATAAATAAACAAATCACATAAAAATAAACACAAATATAGAAGAGCTAATAATTTCACATATAGAAAAGTTAAAATACTCAATACATTCTATAGAACTGTATTAGGACCATTGTGCCAACACCTACTATGTTTCTTAAAGTCTGGTAACCCTGAATAAGTTAAAAAGAGCCAGAAAAATAAACAGAGGAAATACTTCAATATCTATATCAGTCTGCCATCCTCACTGGAAGTGGAACAGCGTGTCAGAATATTAAAACAGTCACTGGCAAGTCTCCAAGATAACAGCTGGAACATACCCAGCAAAGTCATATATCATAACAAACAATCTCTGTAGGAACAGAGACTATCTAAATAAAACCAAAAATGGTTACGATGCTCTGCTTCTTGGGAAGACCTAGAATGTTAGCCAACACTTGCTCTTGATGACCAGCCCAGCCATGGTGCTCCAGATCACTATGTGCTTTCTGCATCCATGAAGCAAGTCCTGACTTAACCCTATGGAGTTAGGTGTCCTTTTACAAGGAATCTCTTTCACAGATATCTAATGTGCAGAAGGGCCTTCCTATTGCCTTTCGAGACCCCTTTTTGTCTATACCTCACAGAATAGTTGATTCACTTTACTGTCCCATATGCTCCTGTCTTTCACCAGCCACGCTGACCACATTGTGTCAGTACGTAAAAAAAGAGGTTATTTGTGAAACTGGGGAAAGTTGAGAAAGAGTCTAAACCCCAAGAGAGCTCTGTCTAGACAGAAGCAAAATCCAGCACGGTAATGTCCCACTTTGTTTCACTCCCAGTCTTTATTCAGAGTGAAAGATTAGAACTGTCCCATAGTGTTGAGCTATGCCTAGGGCTACAGTTTTCTACCTAACTACAGATACACTCACCACAAGTGGATACACTCACCACAAGCGTCTCACTTTTTGTTCACATGATGTGGACAGCTGCAAGCTGCTATTTTCTCTTGAGTCCACAGAAACAGCCTGGGCAAGAAGACTGAATGCTCTAGAACTGACCTCCTCACTCCCACACCTTCCTCTTCTAATGCCCCAGTCAGCTGCTGGCATTTCTGCAGATACTGGCATTTCTGCAGCTGCTGTTCCAGGTCCAAAGTGAAGTTTCCACGCTTTTTTTTTTCCATTTGTTTTTCAAGAGGGAAAAGGCAGGACAATGGTGAGGTCAAAACAGCAGTAAGGGCTGTGTTATGACAGTGCGTAAAAGGAAAGTACACTCAACATTCTGGCAGTGGAGGATAGTCTACTCTGTCAGGAAGCAACACTAAAATTTTTGGTTGATTTCTGAGTTTGGATGGAGTTTTTTATTGTTTGTACAAATCCCTACTTACTTACAGTGTACAGCTACAATGTTTGTTTAAGGACAGATTCAGTTTAGACCTAAGGTATACATTACTGTGAGCAGAGACCTCTTTTCAGGTGAGAGAGAGAGGTGGTGTTGCTGGTGGGCAGGAAGCATCCAGGGCGTGATTGCTGGTTCCTGGCAATACTAGCACACACAGTTTAATACTTTTCATTTCCATTACTATAAATAGTCCTATTTTATCTCCTTTGTGTAATAGGCATTTAAGGCAGGCTGGATGGAACTCTGATGAACCTGATCTAGTGGAAGGTGTCCCTGCCCACAGAGGGGGTTTGGAACTAGATGATCTTTAAGGTCCCTTCCAACCAAGGCCATTCTATGAGAACTCATGCAGTCAATAAGCAGTGGTTTTGCTTTGTAAATGTGGTTGGCCAATTCAGTAAGTGAATTATATGGCTGATGATTCTAGTAACGTTACTTTTTCCCTAAAGATTTTTCTTTTTTTAATGTTTGCCAAGCACTGTAGTAGTCAAATGTCATTGTCAAAGACCTGCTTCCTTCCTAGCAATCTTACCTGGACCTCAGCCGTGTTCCTTCCCTGCTACTCCTCTCATTTCACTGAAACTGTCTTGCTCTCTCTGCTTCCTCTTTCTCTATTGCAACTACTGTTGATGAGAGAGTAAAGCTCTCTCATTAAAAATACGTACAACTCCATCCTGTTTACTCCACACTCAGACTGACCTCCTGGTCAAAACAGCAGAGCTGCACCATTTTATTGCAATAAATTACAGCCTCTTGAAACAATGAAACTTGAGTTGAAATGTTTCTGCTGCATATTACAGGACATAAGGGCACCTAGGAAAAAAGCAAGGAACAAACCCTAACTAATTAATTATTACAGCATTCCTATGCTTCAGAGAAGTAGGAAGGATTAAATCAGACTAAGAAAACAGAAGCCTCTCCCGACAGCTTGAATATATATCATTGCAGGTTTCTCACATTAAAAAGTAAAAACATTTACATGAACTCCATGCTACTTTTTCCATATCTGTTTATATTCAGAAATTAAACCCTTTGGTCATTATCTATGAAACACTTTGGTTACCCTTTGTCGTGTGTGGGAGTGGAAGGTTTAGAGAAAATTATTACAAAGCAAAGCCTTGCCGGAGAGTCTCGAGATATAGAAAGGACTCCCTTGCTTTCTAAACCCCTTCTCAGAGAAGAGTTTAGGTGCAGCTGAATCCTATCTTAGCCTTGGACTGTGTTAATGGTTTAAATTTAAGGAATTATAGAGGTATGATTAAACCACTTGGCCCCGCAGGTTTTAATGAATATTAATGGCCAGTCTTCGCGAGCGAAGATTTGGGAAAGGTCATTAACCCTTCGAGCCTGCGCAGTGGATTTTTTAGGTGAGACACAGCGTGCGCTGAACTGAGCCCACCCTTTAATCCTGAGGTTCATCTGCCGGGGCCGAGCAAGCTTGGACAGTGGCAGTGAGGGTCTCAGGACGTAGGTTTGTTTAGAGTGACCTTCTCTTAGATGGATTGCCTTATAGGGCTAACGAGCTCCATCTGCCCGGGGGGCCGGGAATCGAACCCGGGTCACAGTGGTGAGAGTCCTGCACCCTAACCACTAGACCACCAGAGGCCCCCTAATGAATATATCTAAATATATCTAAATATATAAATGAATTATCTATTATGACAAATTAACAAACAGGTGAACAGACAAAAGATCTTAATCAGAATTATTTACTACACAACATGAACACTATAAATCTACTAGTAGAGTATAATATAGCATAAAGTAGTATAGTACACTGTAACAAAGCAATTATTGAAACAATTATATTGAAGCTAGCAAAAAGAAATAACTATTAAGTAGAGATCTCATGTAACTCACCCATATCAACGCTCGTGGGGAGATTTCTTTCACTCAGCCTCGAGGAATATCCTTGGAGGGCAACCCCAGCCAAGGGAGGAATCTCCACACATACACCCCAAGAAAGGTTATGTCAGAAGACCTGACTGCATGAGAGAGGACTGAACTTTTATAGTATAAAGTGATTGACTGCTAGTCACACATTCACAGGCCAGCTACCAGCTTATCTGATTTGAAGTCTGGTGAACTAGGATGGTTTTAGTGTAATTAACACCAAGACAACACCTGGTTCCAGCAGTTGATCTTTCATGACAGCTTGCATGATTGCCTGATTGGATTATAGGTCTTATCAGGGTGGGTCTATCCTGCCACAGCCTTGAATTTAGTAAATAATGTCTTTGTTGGTCAGATAGCCTACTTTCAGATCAAGAAAGCAAGAGTAACGTTCCTATGATGTAAAATAAAACTACTACAAAAATTGCTAGCTGTGTTTCGTTTTTAGGTGGCTTTTGAAATTCAGCTGAGATTGAAAAGTGATGTAAGAATATTTTTTATAAATGAAGAAACTGCTTTCCCTGCAACATTTCAGTTTAATTATGTTTCTGATTTTCTCTTTGTAACCAGAAGCATTGATCAGCCTTGATTCATGTAAAGATCATCTTCTGCAGTGCTTCTTTCTTGTGATGTGATGGATACAACCTAATTTTCTAAAACTCTATATACTTGTTTACTAGCAAATAGAAGTTTTTTTCTTCATTCTTGCTCCACCCTGCCCCCTCCCCATCAAATACGTACATTTCCTATGTTCAGCAATCAAACATAACTTTTGCAGCAATACATACCATAGCCTGGCTTCATAGTCAGGGTGTAGTGATCCTGATGTTATGACCACAGACAAGTCTGGGACTTGGACATGATTTCCTTTTACTCTCTGAGGCCAGATATTAATAAAGTCCTGAATTCTTTTCTCATACAACATAAGGTCACACTCCAGAAAAAGCAAGGATTATCACTGGAAAATGGAAAGAAGAGAAGCCATGGATAACATCGCTGTCAAAACTGAGGCTGAAGTTGATAATATGCTGTCTTTTAACAAGGAAGCATGCTTAAGAAGTTTCTCATCCTCAAGAGTTCCTTTGGGTCCCACCTATTTTTCTCAATCAGATTACTAAAATGAAGCAACATTGTTCAAAAAAATTCGTCTTGGAGGAGAAGACCCACCAACCTGAATATAGCCAACTATGCATCATGAAAATCTGACAGCTTACTGCCACTAAGAGGGGACAGTAAACAACAATGGCATTACCATGTGTGTACAGAAGGGATAATTTTTTAAGCCTGTTTCACCTTCAAAGATATTTTATCATGGATGTACTGCATGAAAACTGTGTGCCCAAATACTTAAGGTCTGTGCATTTCAAACAACGGGAGGCAAATGTTATCCTTAGTAGTGTTGTGAAATTCAAAATGCCCTTAACATTTATTATACTGAGAATTATGATGAGTCTAATTTGTAGTAGACTTGTTAAACTGCTGGAAAGAAGCATATATCATCCCAGTAATAATTTTTCTATGCTTCTAATAAGACATACACATACAGGATTCAAAGTGTTTCCCTTATATGAAGTGAAAAAGACATAGACTTCACTCAAAAATACACTGACCTCATTCATCCTATTGTTTTTCCTGAGCTTTGCCACTCCTGAAGTTTCTTTCTGTAAGAACACTTTGTCTCTTCCTCAGCCTTAAGAGACATTAAAATCCTTTTTATAATCCAATACATTGCCAGTAAGAACTCCTTGTTCCAACCGGAAGGCAAAGCAGATGAATTCCACATCACTGACTATATTCCTAGAGCATGAATCCTTTTACAATCCCATTTGAGACTTTATATAGTACTTTTTATTCAAGCAAGTATAGTGATGCAACTTTTTTCCTAGTAATATATTAACTTCCTTTTTGTCTGACACAATTTTGCTACTATCTGCAAGTCCTACATGAAAGTGCAACAAGCTATTTCTTCGCCCCAATGTTTTGCCATTTTTGAAAATGTTAGGTGTAGGTCTCATTTTCCCAAACCAATTAACAGTTTGAGATGTTCAATCCAAACTTCCCTATGAGTCTTGTTTCAGAGGTAGATGACATTTTCTAAGACTATCAGCAACTTACCAAGATAAAAGAAGTTAACATAGGCCATAAGCAAGCAATGAATTTGTCATTCGGCTGTAACAACTCATGTACATACTTTTCTCGAGGGTCAGTGAGAAAGAGTAATCAATCATTCACTTGCTCCTAGGTAAGAGCAGTTTCTTTCTGGCAGCTATTGAACAAGCTGCTGTGCTACAAATTAACAGATGTGTTCTATAATGACTGCTCTATAGATCCATACTTTATCAACAAAAATGTTCTGTATAGTAGCCACACAAAGTTAGGCACCCAAAATTATCATAAAAAGGCTAATCATTGGTCTGGAGCCTACTACTCATGCCAAAAGTGTTTTTACAGCTAGTCATATGCTTGTGAGTCTCGGGCCCTAATTTCCAGCCAACAAAAACTGATGTGAAAACTTCAACTAGATGAACAGAAATCAGTTTTGGAAATGTTATGTAGAGCTGCTGGGCTTCACAAAAGAATAGGTTTTTTTTCAACTTTATCAACAAGCATATGGAAATGCAATATACACGTGGCAAATTAATATAATACAGCAAGAACAAGGTAATCTCTTAGTTCATATAGTGTCTAGCTTTGTGTTGCACTATATCAGAACTGCATTATCTGAAAGAATACAGAAACTAAAGTAGTTAGATAACCACCTCAAGATAATCCCATTCTTGGACTTTGTACATGTCCTAGTTAGAACGGCTGGGACCAGTTCATCA
Source organism: Lepidothrix coronata (assembly GCF_001604755.1). Taxonomy (NCBI): domain Eukaryota; kingdom Metazoa; phylum Chordata; class Aves; order Passeriformes; family Pipridae; genus Lepidothrix; species Lepidothrix coronata. The sequence continues at coordinate 3,929,686 of NW_016690225.1, forward strand.
TTGTATGAGTGTAACCCAAAACTGTGTATTCTATAGCCTTCCATGCCATTTCCCAGAAACTGTTATCAATGAACCATTTACACCATCTGCCCACAGAGCCTGACTGCTCAGGCTATAAACTAGGTGTTAAGAGGCCTGTGAGACAGGAGAATGCTCTTGTCCTCACACCCTTTGTGGAGCTCCCCACCCTGAGGAAAGTGCTGGGCATTCCTGCCTGAACTGGAGGATATATAATCTTGGAGTCTTGGAACTTTTTTAATCACTCCTGGGATCCAGAGGAAGACTGCAGACCACCACTCTCAACCAAACTGCAGATCACCCTTCTCAGCCAGACTGAGACCACCACTCTCAACTGGACTGCAACCACCACTCTTCAACCGGACTGTAACCACCACCCTCGACCAAACTGCAATCATCACTCTTGACCAGACTGCAACAGCACTCTCACCAACAGGTTTTTCCCCTCTCTCTTTACTTTGGACTCAGGGGGCCCAAAGAACACCACTCTGTTCGTGCCCCAGGGTGCTGGGTTATGCATTTGGGTTTTGTGGGTTAAAACCAATTGTTTGTCTGTATAATCATACTTATTGTATTATTTTATTAAATTGTTATTCTGATTTATAATCTCTCTTTTGAGTTGAGTTCATTTCCCCTGCTGGTTTACCTTTAAACCAGCACAGTACAAAACAATCTTTAATCTAAAACTTTAAGATGTCTTATAAATGTTAAATAACAGGCCTGTTATCTGTCTGTGGGCTTCAGTATTTTCCAGTCTGTGGATCTCTACAGCTTTTCCAGCAGATCTATACGTCACTTTAAATTTTCACATCCACTGGGTTATTGCATAACAAATCCAGTTCATATTGCAAATCCCTACTAAGTGATCTCTGTATCTGTAGCTCACCCAACTGCAGAGCACCCTTTTATCTTGTTTTGTTATGTTTTGAACATTCTGACAGAGTTGCTTACTCTTCTGATAGGTTTCACTGTATTGTGATGATTCAAATATATTCTATCCCTGCCTTAATGAAAGAGAAATTAGAATCCAACTTCAAACAACTGAAATGCAAATGGGTTAATCTTTAGCACTCTCAAGTCTCCCATCTGCCATTTAACTTCTTCCTTATAATCAATTCCTAAATTTTATTCCATTTAATATTAGATGGACCATATTAACTACTGGTTTCACTAGAATTGCATAAAAGATTAGTTTCATCCCCGATTATCAAAAACATATGGTGAGCCTGTCTCGTATCGGCCTTTTTAGCCACCAGCGTGCTTGTAACAAACGTAGGTAGAGCCCTTCCCAAATCTCCGTTCGCAAAGCCTAGCCATGATGATGACAATCTACTTTCACGTGTAGCAGCACTGAGAGTTACACTTAGTTCTGCTGCACTTCTTCCACTTCTTCGATTTACTGTGATAACAGATTAGCTAAGCAGAGCTAGAGGCATGTGAAAAACTTTTTTGCAGGTCTTAATCTAGATGCTGTTGAAACACGTTTGAAAAGGAGAGGGGTGTAAGGCTTGATATGCACACAGGTAACCCCAGGCACCAGGCTGTGGCCGAAAAGACAAAAGGCGAAAGTGGAAACCCACTTTGGTGCTTTTATAACACCACCTTTTGTATGTGCAATAAAACCCAAGGCTGTGTTCTCCCCCTGTGCTCTACGGCCTGCCTGCCCCCCCCTGCAGGGGCCCCTAGGCATGTCTGTGACAATGTTATCACTTGTAGCAAGGGAGTTACCTCTCGGCAGACAAAGATACACAGCATCCTGCATGAGAATGAATTCTTTCCCACGTTAAAGCCTTTTCGGGGCAGCAAAAGCTTCTTTGAGCAGGTGTTACCCTCTCCATTCTCACCATTTCTTCCAAAGGTCTCTGCACCTACAGGGGGAAAATACAGCACAAAAAATTATGAAATAATGAGAACTCCAGGTGACTCTATCCAGTAATTTTTATAAACATTGCACTAAAAACTAAGTACTTTATAGCATCCTGGAAGACACCATTTCCAATGGTAAAGTATTCACAGAATTATAGAATATCCCAAATTGGAAAGGACCCATAAGGATCATTGCATGCAACTCTCTGCTCCTCACAGGACTACCTAAAACTGAACCATACGACTAAGAGCATCAACCAGTCACTCCTTGAACTCTGACAGGCTCAGTGCTGTGACCACTTCCCTCAGGAAAGCCTGTTCCAGTGACCAATCAATCCCTCTGTGAAGAACCTTTTCCTAATTCCAATCTGAACTCCCCCTGACACAGCTTCATTCCATTTCCTTGTGTCCTATCTCTGGTCAGCAGAGAGATGAGCATCTGCCTCTCCGCTGGCTGCCTTGACAAAGTTGTAGATTGCCATGAAGTCACCTCTCAGCTTTCTCTTCTCCAGGCCAAACAAGTCAAGTGACCTGCTTCTCCTAAGTCTTGCCCTCAAGATCTTTCAGCATGCTGGTCACCCTTGTCTGGACACTCTCTAATACTTTTATGTCCTTCTTATATCGAGGCACCCAAAACTGCACACAATAGTGTGGAGGCTACACATTTGCAGCATTGAGAAGGAAAATGACCACCCTTGACCACCTGGCAATGCTGCGCTTGATGCAACCCAGGACACAGTTGGCCCTTTTGGCTGCCAGGGCACTGCTGACTCATATTCAACTTGCCATCAAACCAAATCCCCAGATCTCTTTACTCTGGGCTACTCTCCAGACCCTTGGGGGACACCACAGCTCCTTTTAATTCAGTATAGTTGTCAAACTTAATGTACATTTGATTCATGCATCCAGATTATTTATAAAAACATTAAAGAGCACTGTCCCTAAAATTGACCCCTGAAGAACCCCACTGGTGACTGGCTGTGGGACTGATGTAACCCCGTTTACTATAACTTTCATGTTGACTCATGAGCCAATTGCTTACCTAACCTATTATGGACTACTATGCTCTATGCTGGACATTGTATTCAGAAGGACACTGTGAGAGATGTATCAAAAGCCTCGCTAAAATCTCAAACCACCATATCTACTGGCTTCCCTGGGTCATAAAAGGAAATTAAGTTGGTCTTTCCCCTCATGAACCTGTGCTGGCTGTGACCAATGACTGTATTGTCTCTGAAGTGCTTTTCAATAACTCCCAGAATAACCTTCTCTATAATTTTACCAGACTCTGAAGTGAGGTTGACAGGCCTGTAATTACCAGGCTCTTCCTTCTTGCCCTTTTTGAAAAGCTTCCAGTTGACTGCGACCTCTCCAGACTCCCAAGATTATTGAAAAATAAAAGAGAGAGGTCCTACAATGACATCAACCAGCTCTTTCAGTACTCTGGGATGAATCCCATCAGGCTTTATAGATCTATGCATATCCATCTGGAGCAGGAAGTCTCAAACAAGTTCATCATTGGCTGGGAGTTCAGCATCTGCCAGTCATACCCTTCCAACACGGAGCTCCAGGGGTTCCAGGGACCATCATCAGTGTTGAAAAAAGAGGCAAAAGAGGCATTAAACATCTCCACTTTATCTGTGTCCCTATTAAAGCAACAGACCAACATTACTTCTGATTCTCTTTTTGTTATTAACATATGTTAAAAAGCCCTTTTTGTTGTGCTTCACAAATCTAATCAAGTTTTGGCCACGAGAATTTTTTCCCTACAGTGGTGAACAGAATCTCCATACTCCTACCATGTTGCTTGTCCTTGTCTCCAATGTCCATATACTTTTCTCCTCTGCCTAAGTTTTAGAAGAAAATCCCTGCTCATCCAAGCCAGTCTTCTGTACTACTTGTTTGACTTCTGATATTTTGGAATTGTTTGCCCTGCCTAATCATCCTGTCCATCACAGCCATGGAGCTCATTCCACCAGGTTTTGCTTCAGCCAATGATGTCATAGCTCTGAGACAGGGTCAAAGCTTCTAGCTCTTCTTTCTTATTCCTCAGGCTGTACACATTTGTATGAGGACATTTCAAATGTGGTCCATGTACTGAACACCATCGCTAGCAGACCATCCCTCAAACATTGGCATACCACCCTCAGACTTATCTGTAGGGAGCCTGGTTCAATTAGCTCTGCTAACTCCTATGCAAAGATCATTTTCCCCTTTGAGACAGGTGTAACCCATCTGTTGCCAACAGGTTTGGTGCTATGTAGACCGACCCATGATCAAAAAACCCAAAATTCTGTCAGGTACACCAGGCTCAGAGCCAGCTTACTGACATGCTGGCTCTTCCAGTTTCTTCCCCCATCATTTCCTGCAACTGGGCGGACAGAGAACACTACTTGTGCTTCTGATCCCTTAATCAGTTGTCCCAAGGCCCTGAAGTCTCTCCTGATTGCCCTTGGACTTCTTGTTGGAACTTCACTGTTTCCTACACGAAAAATCAATAACAGATCTCATTGCACCTTTACTCAGGTCCAAGGAAGGCAGCAGACCTGTTCTCTACAAGATCAGGTTGCAGGTGGTGTTGTTCCAAGTGGTTTTTTCCATCTTTAGAACACTGTCCTGATCTACAGCACAAGTCAGACGAGCTTCAGCTCCTCCTTTGATAATGTGGCCCTGTTCCCTGCTTCACACAGACACTGTTGCTCAGAAGTCATGTGATGACCTAGATCAGAGAGTTAATCTGGCTGAAAATTCATAGAATTAAAGGGTATATCGAGTGGCAAGGGATCTTGGGAGTTTGTCTAGTCAGGTGCAACACTGAACTCAGACAATATTTGCTTGGATCTTTGTGCATTTTGCTCTTGAAAACTTCCAAGAATGGATATACCACAACCCCTCTGCGCAACCTGTTCCACTCCCTCTGTCTCTCCTCAAAGGCCACATATTCCAGCCATCCTGATGGCCCTTAACTGAACTTACTCCAGTCTCCCCATGTCCTTCTTGTACAGGAAGAACCCAAACCACACTTTATTATTGTCGGGTATCCTTCTTGTCCAGATGTAGGACTTTGGATATATCATTGTTGAATTTAATGAGGTTCCTATTGGCCCATTCAGGTCCATTTGAATGGCAGCCTTAAACACTGTCAGGAGTACTGACACTACCCCCCAGTTGGAATCATTCACAAACTTAATCGATTCCTTTCTTACAGCATCAAGGCTCTCACAACTTGGAACTTTAGAAACATAAAAATATATATTCTCAGTCAGAGTTTACCTAATCTGGTAACATATCTCAGATAGAGTCTCAACCTATTTATGGTTTCAGGATTTCCTGAACTAGGCACAACTGTGAAGTATCTAGTAACCCACTTAAATTCTGCGATCACTTCTGTCAGCCACAACAACCAGCTGCCAGGAGTTCCACAGTTTAAGTTCCTCTTGTGTGGAAAAAACCTCACATTTTCTTTTTGTTTTGAATATGCCTTCTACTGAACTCTTCTTCATTGGGAAGAGAGAGTGAACAGCCTCTCCCCAATATCGTTCTCCAGGTCACTCCTTTTTACACACCCACATCCCCAATCACTCCCACTTGGCTGTTTTTCAGGCCATTTTGAGACCCACTAAACTATATGGAATCTATCACATACCTCTACTCACACCAGTCACACTTCTCTGAACCCGAACTCTACTATATCCTACTGAACTTGGGAAACAAGCTCTGCTGATGGGATATGGGCAAAGTATAGTACAAGTATAGTAATAGTCCTTGTTTTGCTGTGTATTCCCAAAGAGACGGAAACAGAAGGCTCCTTTCCTGTGTGTACCACTTCATCCTTAATACAAGTCAGAAGATCTAGTTGGCAACTAACGCACTTCAGATGCCTTCAAATGAGCTTTGGTCATTTGTGTCAGGGAGATATACGAAGTTCACACTTAATATTGTCCTCTTTGCTGTGTGCACTGCACTTCAGGAGCTGAGTCAGCTGTAGCAGATGCGAATCAGCACATTTTCTGCTTTAGTTCACAGCCTGAACTCCAAATTCACCCTCTGGAACACTTTTCCAGAGACTCACAAAAGCTGTGGAGCTCACAGCAGAGGATGGAAATCTCTTAAATTGGTCTCACCTATACAACCAAGACTTGCCTGAACATATGCAACAGGACCATGCTTCTAAACAGTACCATTTGGGCTGCTTAGCCAAGAGACAATAGGATCATGAAGCATTTTGGATATTCGTCATTAATTCTGTCTTCCATAGTCTGGATCTGCGTCTCCACACAAATGTATGACAAGCAAGCAGCCTGTGTTCAGCAGTCCAGTTCTACATTGCTTGGGAAAATCACAAAGCTTCAGCACAGAATTTCAGTACAGAGGTCAGATAAACTGTCTTTCCCACCCCTTCACAGCTGCAGTCATAACCTGAATTGAAGGCAGTGAAAATTGTTCAGAGGGCAAATGCATAAGCCTTCCATGCCAGCATGAACAACACAGACACCTGCTTATTAGCATGTTGTTGAGTCATGCTCTCAGCTACATGATGGGCTGTTACTTTTCAGCATGGTGCTGTGTTTTTATTCCACAGTAGGCCTTCATAGCAGGGGTCAGAGTGTGTCAAAGACATTGTCTTACTGGGAGAGATAAAACTCCACAAGGATTAGTCTCTATCCTATTATCAGTGTTTCACAAACTCAAAATAAAACTGGTGTTGTGTCAGCACATTAGCTGTGGATTTAAAAACAGTGATTTCTTAAATTACAGAGTAGAAAGAAAAAATAAAATTGGTGTTACCGCCTCAGCTGAAAGAAGAAAATATTAACTGCTTTTTCATTTCCTGAAGGTTTCATACTTACTTACTTCATGTCATTTTCTTAATCATGAATATCACATTGGAAAATGAACAAAATCATGTCATCGATGAGAACATTCAACAATTTTGTAAGACTACATGATCAATAATATTATACTTCCTTCGTGACAGCCAACAAATGTCCCTCAAAATTTTTTCCTTGTTCCATGAAACATAAATAAGAAATGAGAGCAGCAGTAAAGGTTTTTTGACAATGATAAATACACATCCATCTGACAAGCATACGTAACTGTTTTTTCCCAATATTACTCACAATGTAAGTGTGAGTAATATTTCTTTGTTTGTTTTACTAATATATACTAACAGTCTACATAATATACATTAAAATAAACAGGGAAAATATGAGATAAGAATTTCCTCTTGTCTGTTTAGATTAAACTACCCTGGAAAACAGAAGTGGTAAGTTGAAACATGTTTTCAAACATCGGTCAAAGGAGGAAAACAGGAAAACAAACAAGCCACTGTTGGCAATCTCAGGAGGCTTTCTTCTTGTGGAGAAGCAAAGAGACTAGAATGCCTCTAAGGCTACTGAGGCGTGACTCCTGTTCAGCACAAGCTATTGCCAGCCTGTATGTCAGATCACTATGTGGTATGAAAAATGGCAACATGAGAGTTTATTTCACTAGTATAGTCCCAATTTTGAGCTATATTAGCACCACTTTCAGCTGGCTTCCTGGTCTGTAATTCTACTATGCATCATCAAAAGTCTAATCAGCTGGAAGTGGCCATTTCTGGGCCTAAAGATGTCTTCCTAGTGCTAACTGGTCAGGAACAATTTTGCTGACTTTTATACCAACTAGGATAGGAGAAAGGAAAAGGCATTTAGGAACACCATATGGCACAGGGAAGGGAAAAAAACTGTCAGTTGCATAAATCAGGATTCCTGAGATCATGCTAGCATATACCACTTTTTCATAAGAAAACTGTTTTCTAGACGGAGGTAACAAAGATTAAATGTAAGTTCCTTTAATAAACCATCTGATATATGTTATGTTACTACTACATATGAAGAAGAAGAAGAAGGGGGTTTGTTCAAGTCCTAAATGGGGAAAGTAAATAGGCATAAGATAGATCACAGGAGAGGGAGAACTAAAGAATATTCTAATGGAGATCCTGAAGGTGCAGTTAAGACCCAGTCATAGCTCCAGCTAGATACAGTTAAGATTTCATCTTACTTACTATTTTAATTATGAGCTTGGAAATAAAAAAGTGTGTACTAATGAAATTTGTAGATGGCCTGAACAGAGGCTTTATTAAAACAGAGGCAGACCAGAATACAAAAACAATTGGATGAGCTCACATATTGGAATGCAATGAAATTGAAAACTAATAAACAAGCAGTTACGATGCCATAACTCATGAGCTGGAAATATAAGTCTATCACAGAATAATTATGTGGTTCCGAGAAAAAGATCATAGGGTGAATTATGTAAAGTGTATCTAGCAGTCCAGTGTTAATGGCATAGTACACAACAGATACACTGTACAATTTTGTGTGATACTTAACAAATCAAAATTCAAACTGAAACAGGAACAGACAAGAACTGTTGGGCTCACTGAGAAAATGAGGAGTCTACTTTTTCAGAGGAGACAATGATAGTGGATGTGGACACTCACAGCTGCTTTCTGGAGCTTTCTCCATGAAGGGACCATGCAAGTTTGCATCTCCTCCAAGCACTTCTTCCTGCCTCTACATCAGTAGTGGTCAAGTAGCATTTAGAGATGATAACTGCAATTGTTACACAAGTGTTCAGGTGTTAAAGAAACAAATTGACTGAGTGGGATTTACTGATTTATAGGAAGCAGTGCACCCCAGTTGTTTAAGTTTATCTGGGACATAACTTACACTTGGAAATTTAAGAATGTCAAAAAAAAAAAAATACAAAAGGTTAAAGCTGTTGTTTGCCCAAATTGGAAACACAAAGCCAACCAACCAAAGAAACAAACAAATACCACCCAATAATCAATACACAAAATTAGACTCCACTTAATAATAGCAAACCTCCTTATTTGTTCTAGGTATCTTTCATACACTTAATGTCATGTCTTAGGGAGTAAGTAATACATAGCTCACCATCTGAACTCTGTTTCTGAGAAATGAACCTTGTCTCTGTGATACAGTCTTACAAAATACAATCCCAAAGGTCTCTTCCAATTTATATCAATCAGTTAAGAGCTGGCTTTAGCAAAGAAAAGACTTGAGAATACAGATCTTTTTCATATTTTACCTAGCTTTGGAAAATTACTTGCATTGTTGGGTTTTTTTTAGTTTTTCAAATTCTTTGGATGCCTGACAAACATTTCAGTATTCATAGGACTTTTACTTTTTTGGGACTATTAATTCTTTTTGATTAGGAGGTCAGTTGAAATGTAATTTTCACTGTTCCTTCCTTTCTCAAGATTATTTACCTGCAAAACTCTTTCTTGCCAGTGCTGCATTCTATAACCTGTATGTCCTAGTAACAGAATGTGCAGAAATCATGTCAATCTAATAGTTGATGTTACATTCCTAGCTTTATAGACACCATGAAATTGCATGTCATCAACCCAAACAACAAGCCTATTAAGATGGCACTTACTTAATGTAAGTAAGCTCCATTTGTTGTCATTTTCAGGAGTTCGTTATGGCATGAAAGCTAAAACAGCCTGATGTATTCAAGCTGACAGAACAGCAGCTGTAAAAATATATTGCTGCTTTCTGTAAGTACTACAGGATTATAAATGCTAAGGAGGAACCGACAGCAAGACAATACTGGCGCAAGAACAGACAGCTATTAACTACTCATGGAATTCCGAAGGGTAGTCACCATCTGATAACTGAGTTCTTGTAAAACCTGAAGTAACTCTGAGGTCAAAATGTCAACAGTTTAGGACAAAACTGTAAATTTGTAGGATATTTTTGGCATTGTATGTATTTGTTTCTGTAATAAAAAAGGTGGGCATTCCAAACCCAGTGTTCTCAAGAGTAGTCCTAATCTGCTCCGATAATGAATTATAACATCTTCTTGCAACTACTACTCTTCATTTTCTCTACCAGTGTAGAATCAGAGCACACGGAAATAATTGTACAATTCAGTATATTTCCCTTTAGCATCTAAAAACCTGCTACTACCTTTTACATAAGGGCTCAAACACAGCCCCTGCTACTACCTTTTACATAAGGGCTCAAACACAGCCTGTGGATTTTTTACTAAGGGTTTGCAGTGTACATTTAAATCTCCCCTACCTCCACTTCTGAAATTGCCTTCAGATTAATGTTCATAGACGCTGCATTAAGACTAGACTCCCTTTTCCTTGAGGCACGGTTGAGTACCGTGGTAAAAATATTACATTCTTGCCTAGCAAAATACTGTGTAACATACTGACAGAAATCCAAAAGATAGGTAAATGCAAACAAACATATATATATGTAGATTGACTGGTCACTTTATACACATAGTGAACACGAAACTGAAAGGAAGTCTGTCACAGGTTCAGCAGATGAAGTACCCAAGAACCTGTGCTCAACATATGCCATAGATCTAGTGCCATATCAATGCCCTGGAAATTAAACAAACTGAATCAATACTAAAATATTATATAATAAGTTAAGATATCTTAAATAGCATTGGTACAGCCATCTGCTTGGAAGACTCCTAGGGGTCAAGATTTTGAGTCTGTCCATGAAAGTAAGAATGGACATAATGGACCCAAAGGTATTTTAGGTCAGCACTGTCTCTCCAGTGGGAAATTACTGAAACAAAGAACAAAAGAAAAGAAAACACCAAAGTATTCACTGTACCTTCTCAGAGTCCACCAATATACAATTCAGGGCTTTACTGAGGGAAAGATGGCTTTGTACACTTTTTATAGTCTTAAAATGGATTTCATGAATTTGCTGAATATGCTTCTAGAAACCATGTGGTGTACTAGCACTCTGAACACACTTCCACAGCCTGATGAAGCACAACGTGGAAATATCTCTTCCAAGAAGACGCCATCTGCCAGTCTTTTGGTGCTCACTATCCGTCGCCGGGAACGCACCGCTCCAGGTCCACCTTCTGCATATGTTTATGATATTAAGGGCCTCTAGCACATCCAGCTTCCACCATTCCTTTTCCAGCCTGACAAGTTTTTGTCTGAATAGTGATTTGTGCTAAGGAAATCACTCAGTATCCTTGTTTTGCATCTCTCTTGTTTTTCCATATCTGCTACATAATTTTTCAGATGATGAAATGAGGTTTGCACATTGAAGATTTCAGGACAACCATATTTGCCCAGCCATATAGCAACCCCTGAGCTGTATGAGATGCATAATGAAGCTGTGCAGCATCATTTTCCTTGATGTACTCCTTCTTTCTCATGGCAAATCTCTTTATACTCATTAATTCTATTAATTTTTATACATTTTATCATTTTTCCTGGGGAAACCATCAGTTTTTCTCTAATTTCCCTCTGGTATCACATTTACTACACTTCAGCCTTCTAGCACCAAAGCCAGTTCCCACTACGGTGCACTAACTATAGTTAATAGTACAGTTGCTGTCAAGCAATTTTGTAAGCTTTCATAAATACCGTCTCATAGTGCTCTTTGCTAATCCCTGTTTTGCTGGCTTTTTCATTTCAGACACTGTAGTTTGCGCCACCAGAAAGTTCAGAGGCTACTGGTACTCTGATGCACCTTTCTAGAAACTAAAATTCTTCCTGAGGACTCCTCATGGTGAATGGCAACACAGAAAATTCACTTAGTGTTTGGTTGTCAAAACATCCTGGCATCCCAACCTGCAGAGAAATAGTGGGGCCAGCAGGAAGAAGGAAATGATTCTTCTTTTGTAATGGTACTGATGGGGCCACACCTTGAGTTCTGTCTCCAGTTCTAGGACCCTCAATTCAGGAATGACATTGCGCTGGTGCGTGTCCAGACAAGGGCAACAGAGCTGGTGAAGGGTCCGAAGCACAAGTCACATGAGGAGCAGCTGAGGGAGCTGGGGTTGTTTAGGCTGGAGAAGAGGAGGCTCAGAGTGGGTTTCATTGCTCTCTACAGCAACCTGAAAGGAGGTTGTAGCTAGCTGGGTGGCAGTCTCTTCTCCCAGGCAACTAGTGACAGGACAATATAATATAGGCTTAAACTGCATCTGGGGAAGTTTAGGTTGGACATGCGGAAGAATTTCTTCCCAGAATTAATGATTAGATAATGGAATGGGCTGCCCACGGCGTTGGTGAAGTCACCGTCCCTGGTGGTCTAGTTGACATCGTGGTGTTTGGTTATAGGTTGGACTTGATGATCTCAGAGGTCATTTCCAACCTAAGCGATTCTGTGATTCTGTAGCACAGTTTCCAGCAGCATTCGCTGTCACGAACCTCCGCCGGCGCAGGGCAGGGCCGGAGCTGGGCAGAGCACACACCTGTTTCTGAGCAGGACCGCGTGGAGCACGCACCACTTTGCACCCCAGACTTGTGTGGACACGACACGGCCGCCGGTCGCTCCAGCCCCCCCACAAGCCGGGCCCGCCGGGTCCCCCTCCGCGCCCCGGCACGGCCCCGCGCAGAGCGCAGGCGCGGCGGGGCGGCGCGGGGGCGGGTTTGAACGGTGGCGGGTGTCGGAGCCTCCCGGGTTGTGGCGGCAATGGAGCCCGTTCTGACAGGTACCGGCCCGTCCGCCCCGCGAGGGCTTCTCCTGGCGCGGCCGAGAAGGGCCGCCGGGCTGACGCGGGCCTCACTGTCCCGCTCCCCTTCTCCTTGCGGCCCTTGCCCCGGCACCTTCCGGCTGGGCAGCCGGCGGGAAGTGGCCGGGCCGGGCGGGTGAGAGGCTGCAGTCGCGGCCGGCCGTGGTGGGGGGACAGGGCTCCCCCTCAGGTCGCTCTGGCTTCGCCGCAAACCCGCCCGGGCCCGGCGGCGGGGCCCGGCGGTTCCGGGGCAGGCGGGCCGTGCCCAGCAGGCCCGGCGTGAGTGTGAGGTGCCGGGACGGGCCGGACCCGCCTCGCTCGGGCTGCCCCGCTGGGGTGGCTCCCGGTACTGCGTGGCTCGGAGCCGCCATCCGCTCTTCCTGCTCCGGTCAGTCCTGGCTTCCTTCTGCATCTCTTTAAATTTCTGCCTCGCCAAGTTGCCCTCTAATGGCAACTCAGCGATCACCGCCTTCTCTGAGACCTTCTAAGCATAAGTTGGCGTTTTCAGATTTCAGAGCTCTTTTAGTTGAAAAAAGCGCTTCTTCATTTTCCTTTCCGTCAACTATACAAAAACTACAAAGGGCCTTGGAGTATATTTGATTACCTAAAATTGACTAATTATCATGAAATATACCTTTGATCCTCCTGCAGGTGCATGGAGCTTTGAAGTAGCATCCCTCTAAATTCCTAGTGTGGCCTTTACTGAAATGTTCCGATTTGTTTTTCTAGGAGAATTATAACTATGAAGGTTCTAAAATATTTCCTGTAAGAGGAAGATAGTGTCTCTTCAAATGCAAGTGCAGTGTTTCTCACAATAAAAGAATCAAGGGAAAAAAGCAACTGTTGTCAAATGCTGCCCCGGTCTAGTAGTAGAACGAACCCAGCTGGTGCACTGCAGTAGATTTAAGTTCTCGTGTATATGAAGTCATAGTACTGATAATAAGATTTTTCCCAGTGGACTGAATAAGGAAGTGGTTTATGTTCCATATTTCTCTTGTATGTCAAAAGTATTTCTAGCAATTATAAAACTATGTTAATCTATAGAAGTACTTCTACTGTTGGACCATTGTTCTAGTTTTCATTTAGAAAGAAGACAGGCGGCACTACTTAATAGTTAATCAGCAAGGCATGTGTCGCAACTAAGACAATTAAACAATATTTGCTAAGGATGACCCTTTTAAATTGAAACTCTCAATTTATTTCATCAGTTCTGAGAGTTGTCTGGCCTGTGGTTTGTATAAAGTTGTTCTTGATGAACTGATATGCCTCTAGTTTCTGGAACTTTCCTGATTCATCAATCAAAACGGAAAAGTGGCATGGCCAGTGGAACTGTAGTTTTACTTTAGTGCCCATCCTGAAATGAAATTAAAATTAATGAAGAGGTTCTTATGAGTTTTATTTGCTTATCCCTCCATGTCAGTACTTCTGTATTGATTTTTTTAAAGACTTTGTTTAGTTGTTTAAAGACCTTGTCGACCAAGGCTGATTCCATTCCTTGAAGAGTTCGTTGAACTGCTTGATAAAGGAAGCTACTTAAATGTGAATACTTAAAGTTATATAAGGCAGCTGACATGAAATTTTATTAGCCCCTGTTATATGTACCTAATTTGAGGTGGTTGGATATAAATAAAGTGAAACTTCAAGTCAATGGGAAACCGTTAAGTAATATTTCTGTAGAGTTTTCTGGGAGTTTGGGGAAGGAATAATTCTATTGCGGTTATTTCATTTTGTTCTGTAACTTGTGTTACATCAACTTGTCTTCAAATTTTTGATTAACCTGAAGTTAGCAGTGATTAAATAATGATAAGGGTAAGCAGTCATGTAAAGATAACACCTTACTTGTTAATCTGGTAGTGTGTTTTAAATAAGTGAAGTGAAACGTTGTTTAACTAGTGTCAGACTTCTAAGTTAGCTTAATTACAACTAATTTAAGGGACATAAATACACTTACAAAAACTTTCTGCTGCTAAAAGCTGATACTCAGTTTACTAAAATGTATATTTGCAAGTGAATACAATATGTATAGAGACAAAATTTTATTAGAAAGGCAGCCTAACCAGTTTTACCATATTATATACTTTATTAGTTGTTTGTTGCTTTCTCTCTTCTTATCCAGGTGTTTCTGCATTTGTAGAAGTTTGGTCATCTAACAGAACAGAAAATTACTCAAAAACCTTTGAACAGCAACTTCTTGATATGGGAGCCAAAGTAAGGAGACTATTTTGAAATAAATAGAATAGGAAAGCTCTTAATTACGCACTAGCTTGCTTGTTCTTCCTGTCGTGTATATTCCTTTTTAGTATGAGTTTTTAGAGGGCAGGAAAGAAGAAAATCACAGACCCGAGAGCAGACCAAAGTGCTGTGAAATTCTTGCTCTGACAGATGGGAAATGCATTTAAAGCCTCTCTACATCTAGAAACCTCTTTGCATATTAATGTGATAGCCTGCATTTCTTGTGAAGTATTGGGCTTGCCATGTACTGTGGGCAAAACAAATCAAAGTGTTGAAAACCTGTGGTTTGCAAGTATGTACCTTAGGTGGTTTTGTTTTCTTTAACTTGTAGGCAGCTGCTCTGTTATTAGTAAAATATTTTCTAACTCAAGTACCATGACATTTTACTCTTTCATTCCCTCTCCCACAAATGTTCTTCAGTTCCAGAAAGTGCTAGTAAAAATACATCTAAGAGACTCAGTGTATGTCAAAATGATTTTTTCCATACCAAATATAGTTGACTTGTAGGTGCAAAAGATGTTTAATTGCCAGCTGTAAAATTTCAGCCAGAGACCAAAGTCAGACTCACATCTTCCCTTCTTTCACATTATCACTGATTAATGGAGATTTTTACAGCCCACATCATGCTCTAGAAAACATTTGTGTGAACTCCCAGTGCTCTTTAAGTGGGCATGTGTAGATATGTCTTGCTGTAATTAAGAAAGCTTGCTGATCTCCCTCAGTCCTCTCTGTATGAAATAAGTTGAGAGAGTGTGACAGAACAGTAGGATAACTGGTTTTATTATAAAGCAAACGCAACTCTCAATAAATAACTCAAGTAACAAATATTTCTTGTTCTTTTGTGCTGTACTATCAGATCTTTGTAATTCAATTCTGATGATAGATTTTTCTCACAGAAAATATGACAAAAGCATAGGGCTTCAAAATTCTTCAGATTGATTGAAGTAGCCAAATATGGTGGAAGGTGCAAGCAGATGATGTGGATGAGCCTATTTAGCAGATCCCTGTGACTGAAAAGGGGTGGTCATGTCCCTTCACTATTCCAGACACTTCCCTTTTATTGGCTGAGCACATGATAGTAGACTGGCTTGGCTCATTGTGTCAGGAGATTAAATTCTGTATTAGTTTTTCACTAGATTGTTGATTCAGACATCTCCAGGTAAGTTCAGCTGAGCTGCAGAAGACGTCTGGGGTAAGGGAGGAGGTGGGAGGGGTGAGAGGGATGTATAAGATGGTGTTCCTCCATAATTTGGAGACAAAGCTATATCAAGCATCTGTCTCCTTAGGACATGAGCTGTCAGCTGGATACTGGCAAAAGTGAGTAAGCAATTGTATCTGGAGTCATAACTAATTTCAAGAGAGATTCATCTGTCCCATATACCTAGATACTTAAAAGTCATGAGATTTTGTCTGCTAAGAAGTCATAAATCAGCTTGCCACCAGAAATTTTTTGCAAAGCTGAATAGTTTTCTTAAAGCTAAATACAGACACAGCATGCTGAGAGCCAAGTATAGTGGTGCAGCTGAGAGAGCAACAGCTGAGAGAGCAACATTTGGCTGTGCTGAGAAGGTGCTGCTACTGTAAAAAATGGGTTGTATTGATCTCACCATGTCAAGTCACAACTGATCAAGCAGTTCTGTGTAGGGTGTTTAGTCTCCACAAAGGAAATTTTGACTGTGAAGAATGGAATATCTAGAACAAAAAACATTATCGCTTAGTTGTCAGTAGAAGCTGATAATTGACAATTTGATCAGATGTGGAATATAACTGTGTACTGACTTTAATTTTCTGTATTTCTCACTTTTTAAAGCATTCAGATATAATTTTTTTTTAGTGGCACCTTCAGCCTTCCCTCAAAACTAACAGCAATCTTTATTGATGAGAATTGGTTTAAAGAGTGAGATTAGCTGTACTCTTTAAGCCTGAGTTATTTGCTGAATAAAAGATATAATTTGCTATTTCTTTAGATAGTGGCATCTGCTTTCTATACTGGCTGTTGCATAAGAAATTATGTTGCACTACATAAGTAAGTGATACAGCTAGAGTAGGGAGCTGGAATTAGTAACCTAGAGAAAAGAAGTTTGAAAACAAAAGGCTACTCTAACCCTCTAGCCTGCATTGGCTTGAAAAATGAGGCTTGAGTTTTGATTGTTTGAGGATTTTTGCAAAGATGAGAAAGATCAAAAGAGTTTTTGACATAATGTTTTGAATAAGTTTTTATGCTAATGGTTTATACACTAAAATAGACTACAGTAGCTAGTTTCATTAGCATTTTCCTATTATCAGACTTACAGATGAGCTCTCTGTGTACTTCTGCAGGTCTCAAAAACTTTGAACAAACACGTGACCCATGTAGTCTTCAAGGATGGACGTTTGACTACATGGAAAAAAGCACAGAAGATGGGTGTAAAAATAGTTTCTGTACTTTGGGTGGAAAAGTGAGTACTCATGGTTATGATGAATGTGGCCTTTCTCAGAGATAATGGATTCTAGAATTGTTTTATTGAAAAACTTCAGTACAGAACCTGTTTTATTAATGTACTTGAAATAATGATAAATCCATGAGTAAATTGTAACTTTCCTATGACATTATTCCTATTATAAAGCATGTTAGTTGCATAAAAAGGTAAAATTCATTCTTAAAAAATGAATGTGTTGAAGTAGTTTCAAAGTACATTTGTTAACTATTCAGTGTTCTACTCCTTACTTTCAGATGGCATGCATAGGCAGTGAAGGCCAGGTATTTATGTTGAATAGAATTCTTCCATTTTCACACAATCCAGCCAGCTTTAACACCAAGGAAAAAATACTTTAAGTTCCAAAAAATGCAGGTGAAGCAAAATTGTATTTATGTGAACGTATTTCCCTAGGACTTGGATGTGCTATGGTAAAAAGAATCTCAAAAAAGTGCAGGTGAGTAGCATCAGCCATGGAAAAAGAATGAGAGTACCTTACAGGGGAGAGTCTTGGACGTGTCATACAGAAATACTGGCTCCATAATAGCAGTTCCACCACAAGAATCTTCTCTGCGACGCTGGAAGGCATTGAGTGGATGAACACTGTAGAAAGTTGAGACAGAGAGACAACCGGATATGTAACACTGTAGGAGACATCAAGGAGCTTTGAAATCCAGGAGTAAAATCCTCAAGAAACTTTTGCTGGATACCAGCAACAACGGGAAAAAAACAAGAAAAAGGATCTGGAGGGAAAACTTAAGCTATTTGGTAGGAAGGAGAAGGCTAGCATCTTCCTGGTATTTTTTTAAGTGTTCCTAGTATCATATTCAGACCAAGGCAAGGTCTTGGTATACGGCTTAGAAGATGAAGTTTGTTGGAACTGGGGGACTCCCTGAAACAGATGTATTTTGTTGCAGAGGAGGACCCAAGCTGTGAATTATGATTGAACTTCTCTGTAATCTTTTTCTTCTGCCTTTTAGTTTAAAGTAAATGCCAAAAGAAGAACAGAAGAACATACAGCTTAGATTGGTGCATACTGTAGGCAGAATTTATGGGAATATCATATCCTTGAACAAAGTATAGGTCAGGAGTGGTAGAAGCTTACATAAGAGATAGTAATAAATATTCTTACTAGTCATAGGGTTATGCAAATGAGGCACAGGCAGTACAAAATTAAATCAGTCTGTGCTAGCATTCAAATTTTTTTTTTGTAATAAGATGAGGAAACTGGAGTGCCTGACTTTTAATTATATGCCTTGTATATCAGTGTCTGAGACACTGATGGGCAGAAGACAGTCTGTTGAACCCTGGGAAAATGTAAAGAGTGTGTGCCAGTAAAATAGTTGTCCTGTGTGGATGGAAGCTTAGTTTAAACCTGACAACTGTGTAAGCAAATAATGCAGAGTTCTTATGAGTTGAAGTTTTAGCATTGCTAAAAAAGATGGATGGTTTAACCAGCTGCTCCGTTCAATAGCAAGGGGAACATTCTCAGAATGATCAGAAATGCTGTGAAACATCATTTCAGGAAATGTAATAGTAAGTGTCAACTGTCTAGTGTAGACTGGGGGTTGGGTGACTCCTATTGGAGTGCAATGCAAACCAAATATCTTAGTTATTGTTTGGTCTTAATTGGTTTGTGGATGGTTCTTCAAATATTTAAGTAATTTTTGTAAGTATGGCCACAGTATAAAATATATGTTCGTACTGGAACACCAAACCCAAGAACTTCTGTGACAGTGCTTAAATTCAAAAGGGAATCTGCTTGAAGTGGAAGTAGTTCTGTTAAGAAGCTAAGACAGTAAAGGGAATAAAATTCTTCCTAGTGTCAAGGAGACTATTTAAAGCATAAGTCCTCTTAAGCATATCAGAGAGAAGATGAATATCACATTTTGGGACTTACAGTAAACATTTCCATAACATTGTCACTTCAGCAGTAGTCAAAAATCATATTAAACAGAACATAAAGCTTCATGTAATGGAATGACAGCATTTTATTGTGGTTACATTTGGAATGTTGCCAGATATGGCAATTAGCATTACTGAAGTTTTCTTGTAAGGTGTGATAGAAGAGACAATAATGCTTCAGTCAGGAAAAGAAATGGGAGTGGAGGAGGGAGACTCTTGTGAATACAAATGTTCATATAGAGAGGCTGAATATGAAATGAATGTATATTTTCCTTTCCAATAAAAGAATGGGAAAGCATCACATGCATACGCCTGGATGCAGATTCAGAGAAAACAGTAAAAGATGATTTTCAGCAGAACTCCTTGATGCAGAAACATAGTCAGCAAAGATTTACATGGGTTTAGAAAATTGCTGAAGCAATTAAATGTTTATCAAAACATAAATACAGTGTTGTATCTGACCATGTCTAAACAAGAATTCTGTGGAACATAAACAATTGAAGTTTAAAAAAATTTGTAACTCTAGAGTAAAGGTATTTTTAATTAAAAAAAGTTGTTTAGTTTCCTTTTCTTTTGTCTCCTTTCTAAGAATAGTAGATATGTCTCATGTTAAAAACAGTGAACAAAATCATGGATTTGCTATTGTGCAAACAAATTTTAAGTTTAATGCAAAATGAGTGACAGCTTTGGGATCACTGAGAAAAATCTTTTTGCATTTTCTTCAACACAAATACAGTGAGCAACCTAAAAAAAATCAAAACCCAAAACCAAAAAGAACCCAATAAAAGACAGAATTGCTACAATCTGTGTCCTAATTAGGAACACTTAATACTTCCATATCGAACCCACGATTGTGAAACTCTACCTGTATATTCTTAACTCATCTCACAAATAAATGATAAATCATTTACATTCAGAATTGTATGCAAAAATTCTTATAATATATTTAGTGGCCAAATTTTCTTCTGTTTAGCATCTCTGAATCAACGAAATCTCTGAATTAGTGTAATTTTTCGTGTCGTCTGCATCTATGCTGATTGTTGTCCAGAATTCATTAACAGTCACAAAAGTCCACCGTTTTGAATATCTCTTTTTGATGCTCCAGAGAATTCTAAATTCAGTTTGTTTGACAAATGCACATAGTAGTTTGGCTTTTTATTTCGTTCAGAATTGAGTAACTGAGGATTAGATTATAATTGTACAGCCACAGACTTTCTAGCAGTTTCATCACTAGGTGTCAGTAGAGCCACACTGGTGGCTGCAGGAAGGACTTCAGCCACAACTTTGGAATGTGTGCAAAATAACATGAGTGGGAATCTTTCAGTTTCAGAACAGCAATTTAGAGGGCATCATTAGCACAAAAAACTTTATCACGTATCTGGCATGTAAGGTATAGATTCGGGTGATTTGTAGCATTACAGTAGTTACCTTAAAGTTACACACTTAGGAAGGATTGGTGTTACATTATTACTGGGCTCAGATGGCTTTTTTTGCAGTAAAGGTTCTCATTCTTAAAAAGAAACAAACAAAACTAAGAGAAGAAAACCTCTGCAAACCTGCTCTAATTTGTTGTACAGGTGTCAAGAAACTGGAGTACGTGTTGATGAGTCCTTATTTCCTCCACTGAACACTAGTGAAGAATTTCCACTACTGATCAAAAAAGTATGTGATTTTTTTTATGTTTTTTTAAATAGACCTAGAACAGTAAGCTTTAAAGTTTGAACTTAACTTTCTGACCTCAGGCATTTGAGCTGTTTATTTTCAAAACATTCTGTAAACTGTACTTATCCATCTAAATAGGATTTTAAAGATAGGCTGTTGGTGTGATCATGTGGCATCTTACCTGAAGAAAGTATACTAAAATACAGTTTTTGTATTGGTGAATAAAAAATGAAGATGTTTCATTGAGTTGCAACAAACTCTATTTTAAAAAAAATACCTTTAAAGCTTTAGCTTTGCTGCAAACAATAAAGATCTGTTAGATTCTTTCCTACTTCATATTAAAGTTCACTTTCAAAAATGTCTGCAATTATCTGTGACTCTCAAGATAAGTAGCATAAACACCAATAATAAATACTGTGATGAAGAGATAGGCAAATAGGAAGTATAGTTACTTCTGGCAGTTTTATACTATGTAACTAATAGTTTTGTGTGTCTTGTAGCACAAATGTATGCAGCCAAAAGATTTTGTTGAAAAAACTCCAGAAAATGATAGAAAGCTTCAGAGAAGACTGGACCAGATGGCTAAAGATTTAGCTATACAAAAGACAACAATTAATGCTGGTAAGAACTATTTTCGACTAACATTCAACTATCTGAAGGTATTTCTTTAAAGCACTTGATGGGGTTTTGTTTTTTGGTGGGTTTTTTTTTTTTTTTTTTAGTTTTATGCATCTCGCCATGAGAAATGAAGTTGACTTTTTACAGAGTTCTTTGCAAGTCTGTGGTGTTAAGGCATCTGTAATGATGTTAGATATAAGGAAACTATTTTTTGTTAAGCTTTTTCGAAAGAAAAATGAAACTTCATCTGAAGTTGTTATAGCATTTAAATATTAATATATAAATACAATTTCTTTGTGTAGAAACGGATGTACCAGTTTTACTATTTGAAGACAATGGTTCACTTATATACAGCCCTGTTAATAAGATGAAAGATCAATGCAATGCAATTGAAAGAGGAATGAAGGATATGAAGAAAAAAAATCTTTCTTCTACTGGTAAGAAGTTAAATTTTACTTATCTATGAACATGCACAGTTGGCTACTGTTTTTATTGCTGACTTTTTTGCACACTTGTCATGTTCTCACCTTCAGAATTTTTTTTTATCTCTTACTTGATTGCATGTCTTCCCATCTTCCCAGGTTTTGAGTAGGTACTGAACAACAGGATTTACAAATTAAATAAATTTGAATAACCTAATTGAATAAATGTAGTTGATTTCAAAATGCAGATCCGGGTGAATTAAATCTAGATTGTAGTTTTCAAATGTTTTTTAGTGCTTGCATTATCTTACTGAGAAAATATTAAGGTCTAAATCATTAGGTTTTGCGAGTTGTAAAAACTGTTGAATGTGGAACATCTTTTGGTGGGACAAATCTGTAGTATTTGAAGTTTTAAGATGTCTGTGTCAAGTAGACTGAGTTTCTAATTTGAAAAATAATTGTGAGAGGAAAGTGAAGATATAAGTAAGGATAAAGTGATGCATGGATGAAAAATTAAACTTCAGTGTAATTTAGCATGGCTCGTATTTGTTTTCTCTTTGAGTTTTAGGTAAACCTTCAAACATATTGAAAAGCATTTGTACTATATCAAGGCTTTGATGCTAATTGCAAGAACTGAAATGTCTTCCAAATTTTCTATTGAAGACTTGAATTCGAAAGGATGCCTAATGTGTTTTCTAGCTTAAGTAGTCAGGTTTGAAGATAGATATAACAAGAGTAAAAATAAATTGGCTTTTTAAATATTTTATGGTTGCAGATGAATTAAAATAATTTGTTAGAAAGGTAAGACCCTCATAATGTTATTCTCATAAAGTTAGGGGTTTGTTCCTGTGTTTTAGCATATTAACAGGATGTAAGAGAGATTATTGTGAAGTCTGTTGAGCTACATCAGTGGGCATCTTAACAGTATTGATCATGTATGCAATGGGTACGTATTTCAGACATCATGTCTTCTGTCAGTCACATGAGCAAAAAGCTCAAGTCAGGTGCTGGTGTTTGATCTCAGTAGAAATGCAAGGAGAAGACAGCCTTTCGAATTCATAAGGAGGGCTGCTTGAGAAGTTTGCCTGCTATCTTTTCTCCCCCAACAGTAAACTGCACCTTGAGCTTTTCTGAAGTGCTGTATTTTGTTGAAATCACACAGGAGTTCTGTCATGTTGGCTTAGCTGAGAATAGGGGCGTTATCCCATTGCCTGAAACAGCTTTGTATGTCTTTGTGCAATGTTAGCGACAAGTGATAGCTTAATACTGGCAGTAGCATAACTGTGCCAGCAAACTTCTTTTATTTCTGTAGATTAGTTTCGTGTTGATGAGGTAGAACATTGCAATTTGAGAGCTTTACCTTGAGTAAGTCTATTCAGCATTACAACTGCACAATGTAATTTTACATTAAGAATAGACCACCACATCCTGTGACAGCATTCAGTGTAGCTTCCATCTCTGATGCTTTGTGACAGTGGCCCTTTTGTTTGTGCTTGAGAGATATATGAGACATATGGATTAATAATGGTTAAAAACTTCAAGAAGCCAGTTTTATTTGAGGACTGAATTTAAGACCTCTTCAACTGTCAGTTGAAAGTCTGATCCTTTCTTTTCCATGTATTTCATTTTTCTTAGTGTAGTTAGCTACACCATATGTTTAAAAATATTATCTATACTTTTAAGCAAATAACATCAAGACTTCCCCTAAAATCCACAGGAGCGCTTGCAGAAATATTGCTGAAGCTTTGAACTCAACATTTGTTTAAGCAGAAGCATCTATTGCAATTATCAGATTGTAGAACAACAGGATTTTTAAAAATGTATTCTGAATAATCAGAGGTATTATCTTGTTTCAGAGGAATTTCATCTTAAGAGTTATGAATATATTGTGTACCACCTCGCACAAAATAATTTCCTGAACATTGCTACAAGAAATTATACATTTTTCCACTCTAATTATTTTTAATACGTTGTGTCGAGGTATGTGGTATGATACTATGATGTTGTGCAAAAGCTACAAGGCGGTGCTAACGCTGTGGTAGCAAAAATGGTTAATGAGTTTCCAGTATTACTCTAGCAAGCTTTATCAGTAAAATCTTGCTGGTTTTCTCTACAAATACAAGAGTGAAAGTGAGTCCCTCTGTTACTTTGTTTCAAGAAAGCAGAACAGGACTTATGGGTGCTTAATGACCAGGTAAGGAGATATGATAGCTAAAGCTGTCGTAGGTTCTTGTCAACAGAGAATGTGCTTTGTTTCTAATCCATTTTCTGTTTAGTTTTTGATGACTTGCTATATAATATCCAGAGAAGTGGCTAAATCCTTTTTTTGGTTCCGTAATTCCTTATATGTTTTACTGAGAAATTGATACTCTTTTGTTTTGTTCGATAAATTTATATCAACACTTTCTGTGTTCTGCAGGAGAACAAATCGAAGACTGCTTGAACTCAAGTTATGATTATCTCTGGGGAACTGAGAAATTAAAGAGACAGAAAACAGAGGTAGTAGAACACTCCTGTGATACTTGGACTGATAGTCTTGTATCCACGAGTGCATCAGTGAATTCTTCATCACAGGGCAATGAGCGAAAAAGCTTAACACCAAAACGACATACCAGAAGTAGTTTAACAAAGAAACAGATTATACAGCGCACTTTGGATGACAAATTGTCTTTAGAAAAGAAACAACCAAAGTCTCCAAAGAAAAATCAGAAGAATGAAAAGAGCAAGACTACTTCAATTGCAAATGAAAGTTCTCTTCTCAGGGACTTCGATCATATTACTCCTTCCAAAAAATTAGTGCAGCTAAATACTGTTCCTTCTTTGATTGACAGTCTCTCTAATTCACCTATGAATAGTGAAGACTTAAATACGTGTTCACTGGATAAAAGCTTCCCTGATGACAAAAATGATAGTATTCTTGAAGTCAAGAAGAGGAAGAAACTACAACCATTACCTAATTTGAAGTTGTTTACCTCAGAACTGAGTGCATCAGGGTCTAAAGGGCTCTTGCAAGCAGTTACTACATATAGCAAGTCGTATTGTACTGAAGAGGCTTCTTATGAAGACTTCTTTTCATCATCTAGTTTAAATGAAAATCAGGTACAGATAAGAGTGCCAGATGAATCACAGAGTCGTCCTGAAGTTTGTTGCAAAGACTCTTTTACCAGCAGAGACTTCTGTCATGTGAGTTTCTCTAAGCCACATAGTACTACCAAGAAACATAGGGAAAAGTCTATTTCAGTGCATGATTTTCCAGTAAAGAAAAAATTCAAACCAGCTAAACTTCCCGGAAACAGGCCGTTAAATATATCAGGTGGCACTGCAGAGGCTCTAGATTCTGGTGATGTGAACAGGCTGCCTCAGCACGCTCATGGAAAGTCCTACAGAAACAATGTGAATTACTGTGCTCATACTACTGGTAAGTTACTACCTAGAGCTGGAAAATCAAAAGATATCATACTGCATTAGATATACTCATGCAACTAAATTGCAAAATATACCAACATTCCAAAAGGGAAAATATTTCAGAAACACACCAAAAGAAGAAAATGCTGCAGTACTGACTTTATTTCTGAGTAAAATAAATGAGCGCATAGGATCCAAAAGAACACCTATTTGTTTTCCCATACATTAAAAATACAAAGAAGTCATAAGAGATAGAAAACTGTTTACTATATATAACAAAAGTAATGTTGAGCCTTCTTTTCTCTTAATGTTTGGTATTTTGAAAAATTTCTGCTCCTATTCAAAATCTGTTTAAGACACCAAGGTCTTTCTCTTTTAAATGTTATGGTGCTCTTGTAAAGTAGCTCCTCATCATAGGTTGCCTTGTTCAAACTATTTTTATTTCACAAGTAAAAATTTCTACTAAAATTGCAAATAGGAGCATAAAATCTATGGTGGAAAAAATACTTGACTTAGCAATTTCTAACTTGTTCAGAGGTGAAGATGGAATAAGACATGAGTTGCAATGTAAGCATCTTCTTCAACCATGACTTTTTTATATGAATTGATCTTCGTCTTTAATAATAATTTTAAGAATATTTTTTATATTTAAGCATTTTCGAGTTAGTTTAGCTTAAGGTACTTAAATGAAAATGTATAATAAAATATTGAATCTCAGGAAGTTCCCTGCAAAATGGTCCTAACTTGTATTGGGGTAGTCATTTTCCAATTATGATATTTTGAGCTCTGTTTGTCAAACTTTACATGGAGTTGAATATTTGTAATTATAATTGTATATTTTAGTAGCTTGTTTTTCCTAGAAAATTCTATAGCAGTTCATCAATGAATTATATGAAATTAATTATTAACTTAAAGGGCTCAACAAAGTTGATGTCAGAGTTATGAAATCTAGTTGAACGGTGACTGCCCTATATCTGTAATTAGTTGCTGAACTGTGATCTGCTATTTTGGGTTCACTACATCTGTATTTTAATACCTGAAGTGCATCGTTACAGCACAGTTTAAAAATCAGTGGATGCAGGTGTGTTATAAATGTACACCCATAAATGACAGCTTACTTCTCCAAGTGATAGAGGAGCCGACAAGGAGAGGTGCCATGCTGGACCTTGTCCTCACCAACAGGGAAGGGCTGGTGGGGAGTGTGAAGCTCAAGGCCAGCCTTGGCTGTGGTGACTATGAAATGATGGAATTCAGGATCCTTGGGGCACTGAGGAGGGCACACAGCAAGCTCACCACTCTGGACTTGAGGTCAGCAGACTTTGGCCTCTTCGGGGATCTGTTTGGTAGAGTACTGTGGGCTAGGGCCCTTGAGGGAAGAGGGACCAAAGAGAGCTGGATAATATTCAAGGATTTTCTCCTCCAATCTGAAGAATAATGCATCCCTACAAAGGGAAGGTCATGGAAGAATGCCAGGAGGCTTGCATAGATGAACAAGGAACTCCTGGACAAACTGAAATACAAACAGGTAGTTTACAGAGAGCGGAAGCAGGAAAAGGTAGCCTGTGAGGAATACAGAGAAATTGTCTAAAGAGCCAGGGATCTGGTTAGGAAAGCTAAAGCACGGGCAGAAGTAAATCCGGCCAAGGACATCAAGGGTAACAAAAAAGCTGCCTTAGGTGCATCAGCAACAAAAGAAAGACTAGGGAAAATGTGGGTCCTCTCAGGAAGGATACGGGAGACCTGTTTATCCAGGACATGGAGAATGCTGACTTATTCCAGTTTTTTTGCCTCAGACTTCACCATCAAGTGCTTTGGGCACACTGCCCAAGTTGCAGCAGGTGAAAGCAGGGATTGAGAGAATGAAGAACCACCTGCTCTGGGTTTGACACCATTTAAGGAATGTGAAGGTTCCCATGCACAAGTCCACGAGACCCGACAAGATACATTCATGGATCCTAAGGAAACTGGCCAAGGAAGTGTCTAAGCCACTATCAATCATATTTGAGAAGGCATGACAGTCCTGTGAAGTTCCCACTGACTGGAAAAGGGGAAACATAACACCCATTTTTAAAAAGGGAAATAAGGAAGACTCAAGAACTACAGGCCAGTCAGTCTTACATCAGTGTCTGGCAAAATCCTGGAGCAGCTCTTCCTGGAAACAATACTAAGGCACATGGAAAATAAGGAGGTGATTGGTGGCAACCAGCATAGCTTCACTGAAGACAAATCACGCCTGACAAATTTGGTAGTCTTCTACAATGGGGTTACAGCAGTGGTGGATGAGGGAAGAGCAACAGATGTCATCTACCTGGACTTGTGCAAAGCATTTGACACTGTCATATGTGACATCTTTGTCTCTAAACTAGACAGATGTGGATTTGTTGGATGGATCACTCAGTGGATAAAAAATGGGCTGGATGGTCACACTTTTAAGAGCTGCAGTCAACGGTTTCTCTATGTCCAAGTGGGAATCAGTGACAAGTGGCATTCCTCAGGGGTGGGTATTGGGACTGGTGCTGTGCAACATCTGTCAGTGATAGGGGCAGTGAGATCAAGTGCATCCTTAGCAAGTTTGCTGATGACACCGAGCTGTGTGGTTGACAATGCTGGAAAGAAGGGTTGCCATCCAGATAGGCCTTGACAAGCTTGAGAGGTGAGCCTGTGCAAACTTCATGAAATTCAACAAGGACAAGTGCAAGGTCCTGCATGTGTGTCAGGACAATCCCAATCACAAGTAGAGACTGGGTGGAGAATGGATTGAGACCAGTCCTGGGGAGAAGGACCTGGGGGGGTTTGGACAAAAAGCTCAGTATGCCTTGGCAATGTGCACTTGCAGCCCAAGAGGCCAACCACGTCCTGGGCTGCATCAAAAGCATGACCAGCAGGTCGAGGGAGGTGATTCTCCCTGTCTCCTCTGCTCTTGTGATACCCCACCTGGAGTGCTGCATCCAGCTCTGGAGCCCCAGCACAGGAAGACGTTGATCTGTTGGAATGAGTCTAGAGGGGGCCCCAAAGATGATCAGATGGTTGGAGCACTTCTATGACGACAGGCTGAGAGAGTTGGGGAGAGTTCAGCCTGGAGAAGAGGAGCTCTGGGGGGACCTTAGAGCACCTTCCAATACCTTAAGGGGGCACGTAGTGATAGAACAAGGGGGAGTGGTCTTTATCTGAAAGACAGTAGGTTTAGCTTAGGTATTAGGAAGAAATTCTTTACTGTGAGAGTGATGAGGCACTGGAACAGGTTGCCCAGAGAAGGTGTGGACTACTCATCTCTGGAAGTGTTCAAGGCCAGGTTGGATGGAGCTCTAAGTAACCACATCTACGGAAGTGTCCCTTATTGCAGGGGAGTTGAAACTAGGTGATCTTTAAGGTCCCTTCCAACCCATTCTATGATTCTAAAATATATATGAACATACTGTATGCGTATTTTTGCCATGGGACAATGTGCTAGAAGACTGTTCCTAAACTATATATTTCCTAATGTCAAAGAACAGTCAATTTTTCATTTAACAATCATGGAAACAAATACGGAAGGAGAAAAATCACAGAATATTTTGAGTTGGAAAGGACCCACAAGGATCATTGAAGTCCAACTCCTGGCCCTGCAAAGGACAGCCCCAAGAATACAGAATATGCCTTGAAAGCATTGTCCAAGCACTTCTTGAACTCTGTCAGACTTATTTGCTACATTTAAACTTAGATATGTCAGTTAATTCCAAATTTTAAATTCTAGTGATTAAATTATGATCTATATTCTAGCATGTCATGCTTTTATTGTCATGCTGGACAAGTTCTTTAAAATAAGAGATTATGGAGGAGAAAAAAAGGAACAGTATTCAGCAAACAAAAGTTATCTAATGTATACTTTTTATTCTTTTTGTTAGGAACATCTGTAAGTCTCAATTTGTGTTTCTAGTGATTTTAATAGTATTTGTGATTTATCAGTGGTGGCCATTTTCCCAAATATAATATATTCAGCTTCATGCATCTGTTGTGCAGTCAAGTAGAAACTCGGGTTTAACAGCTCAAATGAGCTCACTTCAAAATGGAAGGAGTCAATAATGAAAGAAGAGTTGTATTTTCCTTAATAATGCAAGTTTTGTGGAAAAAAATGAAATTCTTGTTTTAAACTTTCTGCTGTGACTCTGTATGCTGGAATAATTGATTTTTATTAAATACAGGTTAAGTATTTCCTTTTTTTTTATTAAATGCAAGTTGACTCTTGTCCCTATTAGTAAATAAATAGTAAATTGTTTGTTTTTCTGTATATTGTACATTATTGTAAAGCTGATAAATGCAGTAAAATATTTTTACAAGCCAAAGAATTATTTTCACTCAGATATATATATATACACAGTTAGGAGTAATATATACAATTAGGAGTCATATAAAATTTTATTATATTTTTATATATTTTAAATAACAAACATTTTTCTTGCGAATTTTTTTGGTTACAATTTTATGTCAGTAGCACTTTTTTCCCAGTGTCTTTAATGACAAGAAGATTTTATAAGCTTCCTTTCCTATTTGGAACATTTGATTTTAAAGTAGAAGTGTAATATGCAGGGTAATCTGAAACTAACTTTTTGAGCCCTAATGCTTATGTGGTAGCAAGCTCCTTTGTAGGGTCCATTCAAGGCTGCCCAGTTCTGCTGAGTAACAGAGACATAAATATGGCTACTTCTTTCAGTTCAGTCCAAGTTATGTGACTTAATCTACAAGCTGAAATAATAATGGGCAAGGAATGCAAGAGTATGCTCATTTAAGCTTTTATCATACTAAAATGATTTAGAAACTTGAATTCAGACTTAGCATGATTTCCAGTCTTAAAAATAAGCTTAAGGATTAGCTGAGTGAATTGTAGATATTTATGGTGAATATGGGAGGCAAATATTATCTTAATTGGCCAAAAGACATAAACTAAGACCCATTGTAGTGTAATTAACGTAGTTAAGTGTTACGATGGGAAATCTGAAATATCATTCTGTTATTTGGTGCAAGAAATCATTACATTTAATTTAGGTGAATGAGTTTTACCGGAGTTTCTAGGTGCTGTGAGGCTTAATGCTGCCAAAATACTGTTTATGTCTTTAAAAGCACACACATGAAAACTTCCTTAGACTTGATGTGCCTTTTGGTTTTTTCAGTTTTGGAAAAAGACAAGCTCACTAAAAAATATTGTATGATGTCTTCTATTGACATTATGTCTTTTTGCAAGACAACTGAGGCATGAAGAAGAAAACTCTTCCTGGATTCCTTGTTTTATTTATCTTCACAAAAAATTTGATTCTAATTAATAATTAAAATAGAAAAGGACAAGTATGTCTGAATAGAGGACTGAGGATTATTTTGATCTAGTCAAGTTTACAAAACCTGATGACACTTGTCCTAGAGCACCTAAAAACTACATAAAATTGTTCTAAACCATTAACAGGGTCTCTTTGAGAACATGAGGGTCACATAAGTTTTCAGAAGACTTGAAGAAATTGTGTTCTCTGTAGTAAAAACTTGGTATTTGCCCATGCTGGATTAATATCTCCAACAATAATAATAAAAAAAGTTATTAAATATTCTGTGCATATGTACCTGAAGGATTACTAATGGTGGCAAATTCAGACTTAATTTCTTCATAGCTGGGATAAATAACTGTAGATAAGTACAAAATAGTAGATACAACATAGCTTAATTTAAGTAACACTTCAGTACAATATTTTTTAAGTAGAACATTATAGATAAATTTTTTATTAGATAGACATGATTTATTTGATTGAACAAAACTAGCTCATTGTGCCTAATCATTGCTTTTTAACTCAATGGAAATATCAAATATAATTTTGAAGATCATATTCTGGTTCAAAACTTCTCACTGGTGATAAAATTATCATGAATGAGTAGAAACTTAAATTGCAAAGTAAAATCACTCTAATTTGTTATAATACCTCAGAGAGCTGTTAATTTTGGTACCCATCACTGAGTGATGTTTTAGAAGAGCATTTAGGAGATCTAATGGACCACAGTGGCATGAGTTACCTGCATATTTCAACTTAATTTAAGGATAACAGTGAATGGCATTGTTTCAAAAAGTTCTGTCAACTTTATCTGAAGCACCCTAGGAAAAGCTACTAAAGATGAAAACTCTTTACTTATGCCTGAGTAACTACTTTAAAAAGCAATCAGGGAAAAACAGACAACACCGAAGCTTGAGACCTACAGAAGGGAAAATCTGGAAAGTGCTTGAAAAGTCCTGATAGTCAGGAACTAGTAGGAACTAGATTGCAAAGAATAGTCCTTATTTATGTAATGCCTAAGATCCCTGAGCTGATAATCAGAGATGAGGGACATTATTCCCTCTTCCTGCCTTCCTATAAATATGATGAGCCTATGGGAGTGAACCCTAGCTGGAAAGTGGTCCAAGAATACAGGTCTTGAGACTTTAATCCCAAGTGGATCAAGAGCTGTGGAACATGAGCTGTGGAGCAGGAGCATTCAGGTCAAGAGTGGCAAAAGGAATATTGCACCACTTTTCACTGTCATCCCCCAAACCACCCCTCAAAAAAAAATAAATAAATTTCAGGTATTACGGTACCTGAAATTACTTAAAGGATATTTGGAAATTACCAGAGACTGCCTGGGGTAAAGCAGTGGAGTAGATGATCTCCTGACATCCTATGCAGTCGTGTAGTTTGTAGATTTTTTTAAGATTGAAAATATATGTTTAAAAGGTCTGTTTTTCACAAAACAGAGGTAAAAAATAGGTAAATTTTCATAAAAAAGGGGGTAAATTTCGTTTTTTTTTCTTTAGTGGCAAGGTTTTTTTCTCCTACTTGCCATCAGTCTTGCTCAGTGATTGAAAATGATGGGCCTCAATGCAATACTAAATAAAATTAACATAATTAATTGGTTCTCCCTTTATTACATGACACTTTGTATTTAAATATTGGATTTAAATGAAAAATTGCACCTGAAAACCCGGTTTAGTTGTATTACACAAAAATTACTATAATAAATTTTGACTAGTTTAAAGGCTATAATTTTAAAATTAGTAATCAGTAATGGATTGTAATTTGTTGTTTTTCTACCACCTCAAGGAGTAAGAGTTTAAATAGCTGACAGAGGAAAAACAAATGATTTTTAGTTATGTATGCATTCAGGCTTGTAAATATGGAGAGTACCCTTCAGTATTTTCCAAAAGCAATCAAAGAAACCTATTTGGCAAGAGCTGAATTTAGGCTTCTTTAATCACTAATTAAACGTTTTGAACTGGTTTCATACATTTCTTTGAAATGAAAAATTAACAAATGTTCTAAAGTAGACTCCATTGAATTAAATTTGGGGAAAATTATCTCCTTAAATTTTGAGCAACTAAAACTTCATTGACCAAAAGATAAATCAAAGTTTTTCATCTTATGCAAGCAAGCTAATTTCTCAAACAATTCAGGAGTTTATTATTTTGTTCTTATAAAAGTCATCCTCACCGTGTTGAAGAATTAAATGTGTTAATTCATAAAATACATAATGAAAAATACTGCTTTTTGGCAGCCACATTAGAGTGCATTCTTATGGACGATGCCTTTTTATAAATAATAGAGTTGATATGCCAGGATGTGCATGTAACCGTGACTGCTAACAGCTTGCTAGATTTACTTGCAAATTGTTTGAAAACATTTCAGACCTTCAGGTCATTTTATATAGTGTGTACTGAAACCATTGGTGTTTCAAAGTGAAAGGGAAAATCTAGTCACTGCTGCTTCAGACTCAAATATCTATATTCAGAGAAATTGCAAATTTGATAATGAATAGAAAGCAATTTAGCTGATTCTCTACATGTACTTAATATATGGTTTTCAAAATATTGGAAATTGGGAGTTTTGCAACTAGTTCATTTACAAAAACAGGTA
The DNA here is from genome assembly GCF_001604755.1 of Lepidothrix coronata. Lineage (NCBI taxonomy): Eukaryota > Metazoa > Chordata > Aves > Passeriformes > Pipridae > Lepidothrix > Lepidothrix coronata. Next base: position 3,962,680 of record NW_016690225.1, read on the forward strand.
CTGAAAGATGAAGTCAGATGCTTGAAAGTCATTCTTTTTCTCTAGTTGAAATACCATGAAAAGTAACTGGTGCAAATTATTAAGTCTCTTAACTATACATAGCACTGCACCATGATAAAATAATTGGTGGCAGTTTCACAAGATTGCATATTTACTTTCAAGTTTCTAAATTTTATTTCTAGGTGACGAAAATGAAGTTTCAGAGTGTCATGTTACTGATGGCTCTTGCAAAGTTTTTAATGAATGAAAGAATAAATGCAATGGAGGATTAAGAAAAACTAGAAGACTCCGAGTGGTCAGTTTAACTGGACATTTGGTTTGTTAAGCTCTTTCTTTTTCTTGGAGAATCACTGAACGCTTTTATATGTACGAAAAATAAATGCATTCTCTATGCACTATCAATTTAATAACTTTTTTTTCTGAATCTCACTTTTCTTGAAATATTACACTAGTGGTCTTCATGTATAACCACAGAACTCAGCTTTCTGGTAACTTGTGGTGGCAGAGTCCATGCCAAGCTGACATCATAAAGGAGTTTAATAAGCCAGCCTGAACTGTTTTGCCTGAAAAGCCACTGAAGTAACCTGAAAAGATGCCTGTCCCTTTTGGAGGAGTTACTAAATGTGGCAGTGTTTTTTTAATTGTTTTATAGTACATCATCACCAGTGGATGTTTCTGCACGATAACGATTTATGCAAGATTGTCTTTTAGGTTGCAGTAAAACTAAATATCTGAACTTAATATTTGAGCACAGTTTGGCTGTAAAAAAGGGAGAGAGGCTTGGGTCAGCACTGAATCTTTTTTTAGTTGTTTTTCCTTTCTAAAAGTTTTTTTAAGTAAATATAAAACTGATCAGGAAAATGAATATTAGTTCTTTTTATCAGTAAATATTAGAAAGAAATTCTTTACAGAGGGTAATCAGCCATTGGAATGGGCTGCCCAGGGAAGTGGTGGATTCTCTGTCCCTGGAGGTTTTTAAGATGAGGCTGGATGTGGCACTTAGTGCCATGGTCTAGCAACTGTGGTGGTATTGGATCAAGGGTTGGACTTGATGATCTCAGAGGTCCTTTCCAACCCGTCTGATTCTATGATTCTATGATTCTATAAGTAACAAGTCATACAATAAGAATGAGTGCTGAATTGTTTTGAGAATGGGAAGTCCTAAAGTACTAAAGTTTAACTGGTACCTATTGGAGTTTCAAAGGGACTGATCACAGATTTTGATCTTATTTTATGTAAAAGATGTGAGCAGGTGCAATTACTAGGTTCAACCTTTTAAATATCTCGAAGATGGGATATTCATTTCCATGGACCAATGATCTTCTCTGGGTTAAAATTATTATTTGACTTCTCTGAATATTGCTACTTGTTACTTTTCTTATGTATTTTTTCCCTTTACTTTCCTAAATATGTAGATATTTATTATTCATAAAATTAATAACTATTATGTAGAACATATAAATCATTTCACTCTAGATCCACATTCTGTAGAAGCAGTTAAGACAGTCTACTTTTTAGGCTATAGCATCTCTCCAGAAGAGTTTCATTTCCTGGCACAGAAATCTGACTAAAGATGCTAAATGTAAATCCACAAACCACAGTCAGTATCTCCTTCTAAGGCTACCTGCAGAAATGGTGTGTGGAGATTTGTCAGATTTGTTGGTACTGATTCCTTCTTCTGTGCAATTACACTACATCAGTGCTAGTTTTGACTCATTTCTCTTAAGATCCCAACATAACTATTATATACTCAAGAGAAACAAAAACAAGTATGAAGTCCTTTTTTATTGTTCCCCTTTTTCAGACCTGACCTTGCAGTCAGAGGTGGTTCTGTTTGGTATCTGCTTGCAAAGAATGCTCTGTGAGGTGTTTAACAGTAGCAAAGCTAAGTAGGCTCTGGGGAAAATTCTTATGCAGTGTTTCGAGATTGCTGCTTTCATCCATCCATTTCAGCTGGGTGATAGTACAGTTTCACTCAAATATCAATAAAATAGCAGTACATACTTTCATTCATGTCATGAATGCTTTCTAAAACTAATTTTAAAGGTTTTCATTGTCAGTTTAACTATGCAGATTCATTTAAAGACAGTTTTTGGGGAGAGTGGGAGTTTGATTGAAAGGTGAAAAGAACTTCACAAAAAGATGCTATGTGATTAACCAGACAGTCTGGCAACTAGAGTCTTGCACTGAAAAGTTTTAAGAGGGCATCGATTTGAACAAAACTAGACTGTGTAAATTTTTGTAAATAATTAAATGGCAAAACTTCTCTAGTAACAATCAAAATGTGTTCTTGAAGCTTTATAAAAACAAAAAAAATTATACAAATTTTTATTTAATACTTTTTTCCAATGGCTACAACTTAAACATTGCAATGTTTTGCTAACTTTTGACAATGTGAAAGTGAAGTTAGAAAACATTAGTTTGTTTCCTTTGCCCAAACAAAAGAGTGTCTGAGATAAATAGCACGAATACTTTAAAAACTATTATTTTATTGAATCATGAATTATTATGAAGTATTTTTCTAATGTTTATTTAAATCTTAAAAGAAATTTTATGTTAAAAATACAAGTCCAAAAGAAATGCCATTTCCTAGTTATTTTAATGTACAAACATTTCCATGTGATGACTATGTTAATCTTCAGACAGACTGTATTACTGGAAATCTGGTGTAAGTGTAATCTGTTAAATTCATTATTTTGCTTCTCAAATTAAAGATAGCTATATAAATTTCAGTTAGGTTTTTGTCATAGAAAAAGAGTCTAAAAAATCTACTGCCTCTTTAAAAATATTTTAGATGTTTGCTGAATGTAATTCCTGAACAAAGTCTAAACTGGAACTTTTATTTGTAATTTATTACTCATTTGCTGTGGTGTATACTACAGTGAACACTACAATTCTAACTCAGTACAGTGAAAGCATATCAATAGGCATTTGGAGATCACTATGTGATGCTAAATATTAAAAAAACCATGGAAAAATACCTTTATGAAATAAGACTAGGTGTAAGTGTTAATATTATTTACTTCCATGGTTATTTCTATTTGTCATTTTTAGTTTCTTTAATATAAATCAAGCTGTAGATTCTGTATTTCTCTACTTTGCTTAATGTGTTATGCATTTGTTTTCTTCAAAACCTCATGCAAGTTGAGTTTCCTGTATTTTGTTTTAGCTGAAGTCAAAATCAGGGAATTACTTTGTTCAGATGCTTGTATATAACAATTTTAAATTACGAGTACTCATAATTTCTTTGTCTACACTCTTTATATAGGCATGCTTATTGTACTCTTAACATGGAAGACTTCTAATCAAATTTATCTAAAATTGTATTGTCGACAAACAAAAGCCATGAAGACAGAGCAGTTTATAATGACGGCTGCAGACGTGTGGGGGGAAGATAAGTAAGATTGTCAGGAATCTTTAATGGCTTCAGGAAAAAGCTTTCCGGATTTAAAACAACACTACCACCCCAAAACCAGGACTTTTGGTATGTTCAAAGGCAGTGCATAAAGATAAATTTATAGAGTTGACTCTTAGTTTTGAGAGACAGCAACACTTCAATGAGGATAGTTTCAGATTCTTCTCCTACAGAGTTGTTAAGGATAAACACTGTCAATTAATGTCTGTGAATGTCATCAGGAGTCTTCCCTGCTCTAGAAATTTAAGTTGATGATACTGGATTTTATGGATAAAATAAACCCTTTATGTATTGTGATGCATTTTTTAATTATTCCACGAAATTAGATACATAGTTCTTTGTTGCTTTGCATAGGGAAGACAAAGTGAAATAACTAAAATTAATCATAAAGCCAAAAATGTATTCAAACAAGTTATTTACAATGGTGATAAACTTGGTATGAGGTTGAGTGCTCATTGCTTATTGTCACAAAAAAGTTTACATTTACCACAGTGCCTGCTGCATGTCACAAATGTAAATATTTTGTACTTTAAAAATATGACTCATTATTAATAACCAGTTAACTGCCATTTTTATTCAAATAAAAAATTCGTTTCCTAGTTTTAGAAGGATATGAGAGGCTATGGATGTCTTTTAAAGCATCTAACAGTATGATATCACTAGAAATGCAACTCAAATTTTACAGTAAAAAAATCCTTAATATACTGCTTTCTGAGTGAATAGAAGAAACTCTTTAACCACATAAAAAACCAGTTAAATATCATGAGGGATAATTAAAACTGTATTTTCACAAAGACGACAGTGTGGACTTAACTGGAATTCCTTCAGTTTTGTTTTTAAACATTCATCTTACCTTGTATTTCTATAGCTTTTGGATTTGGGTGAAGGTACATGTGTCAACATTGAACTGATGAGATTTTTTGAGAGGAGGGGAGATTTTTGCGAAGAGTCTAAGCTTGTGCTGTGAAACAATTGGTGTCAATAAATTTCTGCTCACTCAAATTACATATTGGTTGTTTTTTAGAACCTTTTTTGAGAAATAGTGGCTTAAGTAGATGGAGAGTTTTGACTTTTTTGTTTGCACAGAATTAAGAAAAAAACCCACTTCACTGGTTTTGGTTTTTTTTTTTCTATAAGATTGGTAGATATTGTGATTTTTGTTTCAGAGACTATTTATGAGGTCTTACATAAAGTCAGAACATATTTTTTATTATTACTTTTAGGCAAGTAGGAAATTGCTCAAGATCTATCCATGGCGAACAGTAGATAGGGATAAGTATTGAGAATAAAATCCTGGAATCCCAGGTTACTTGAAGTACATCTATATCATCTCCATCCTTTTATTTAAAAGTCTATGCATTCTTTATTTCATGGTGGAAGGGAGGCTTTAGTGTGAGAAATAGAGGTAGCTCTTTCTGGCTCAGAGCATGAGGGGAACAGTACATAAACATTGTTGAAGAAGTGAGAGCTCGGAGTCCATGCTTGACGTGTACATACCTCATTGCTGAACATAGGTATATATTCTGTTCTTTTCCAGTTTTGGGGTGCAGTGTTACATTTAGCACTGAGGTCATAACCATCATGCCAGAAAACCAGCCAATCCACTGGGCTGCAGCTGGTTTGACAGAGAATCAGTGTAAAACTGAAACTGTTTTCCTTCTTGGCATCAGAAACTACCAGGAGGAAAAGGAACTGCTGCTTAGATCCTCTTTTCTTTTTTTTTTTTTTTAATTTAACTCTTGGAAAAATGAATGCCCAACATAAACCTACTGGTGTCTGGCATGACTCTATAGGTTGGAAATCCTTTAGTTGATACAACTGCTTTCTAAATTATAGCCTCACAGATCTTGAAAATTGAACATGAACATGAACAAAACATGAACATGAACATGAACAAAAGACTTCCTAAACTCCATTTTATCAGCGTTTGATGTGTCTTCATTGAGATTTTTTTAATATTTTAAAACAAATATCACCATGCTTTTCTACATTGAAATTAAACATTTTATAGATTAATGGTGTGATCTTTGTAGAATTGAATTATGAGCTTACAAACAAATCTGTGTGAAACAGAAATATAAATATGCAATCAGCTAAATAGGAAAAAAATCTTGCAACACATTACACACACACTATACAAAAATCCTTTTTTTCAAAGATTTGTGTGCAAGTATGATTAATTAATAATTCTTCAAGATCCTAAAAAAATTTTTTTTTTAATTATTATTCTACCCTTCCTAATATTGCTGTTGCACTTCAAAGCCTGAAATAAGTATTGTTCAGTTGTTTACCATATTGTCTGGAGTGCTGTATAGCTTTAACTCAGGTTGTTTACTATCATCAACAAGTGGGTTACAATCTTGTCAGAGAATTATTTACTGAAGTTTACGATCTTGTATCTTAACACAAAGTTAACATAAATCCTGGCTTGACTCTTTTGGGCTGCAAACATGTTCAGGATTATATTCACCTCAGATTCCACTCATTGCTGCATAGTTGGCATCTCCAAAAGACTTCAACTATCCAAATTAACGTCACACTGTTACTTATTGTGCAAACCCATCATGTAACAGTTGGGGGGATTCAAAATTGTTCTTTCCCTCTAAAAATGGTTCCATCCCTACAGCCTGCACAATGGAAATTTGTCTGTGCCTCAGTTGCTTCTGCCCAATGACCTGTTGTGAACAGAGTTAATAAGCCAGTGACGTCTGCAATGAAGTAGCTGAGGCAAACATCATTTCTAATGAACCTTCCATGGTGAGTGGCAACCACTATCACCAAAAATCAAATGGGTGGCTGATGAGGTCTTAAATATCAAAGCATTAATTTTGCTGAAGCTACTCTACTGTTGCCCACTACCCTTGGGCTTGTTTTTTATCTTGCAGTTACAGCACAGCTTCTCATCTGAAGCTTTATGAAGTGCTTTTAGTTGGTCATAAGTCAACTGTCCAAAGAGATTGTTCGCTTCATTGGGTCATAGTGAAAGCATAAACACCTTTTAATGTCTGAACAGATGAAACATACTCACTCCCATGTGACACTTAATTTTTTGTTGAAATTATTTACAGAAGGTTACAAACTAATTTTGTTAACCATGGTGAAGCTGGGATTTGGGGGGAGAAGTTCATGTTGCTTAAAATTTCAGCAGAAACTGTGTGACTTTCTCACAGATCATTTGGGAAGGTGAGTATACATTGGGCATTATTTGGTACTAATGACAGAATTAATTTGTGCCTTAGTGTTGTCTTTAAAATGTTTCTTCTTGCCTATATGAGTTTTCTCTGTAACATAGGGTTGCCCTATGATAGCCCTTGTTCCTCTTTCTCCTGTCTTGTGACTTTTTTGGGGTGAGCGAGTACCCTTCCTTCACCCAGTCTTTCATCTTCTGTTAGAATCTGAACTATAAAGTAACTTTCTCCCCCTCTTAGCATCCCACTTCTTGAAATTCACTTCTGTCACATTGTCTCTGTCTCTTTCTTATATTAGAAAAAGGTTCTTTACCCAGAGGGTAGTTGGGCACTGAAACAGGCTCTCCAGGGAAGTGGTCACAGTACCAAGCCTGACAAAGTTCAAGAAGCATTTGGACAATGCTTTCAGGCACACAGTGAGATTCTTGGGGCTATCCTCTGCAGGGCTAGGAGCTGGACTTGATGGTCCTTGTGGGTGCCTTCCAACTGAGGATATTCTATGGTTCAGTGATTCCTCAGATTTCTCATAATAAGGTCTAGAGATGAAATTTTCCTGGTGAAAGACAGTTGAGAACTGGACTGCTGCTTTTCCTGAGCAGTGGACCAGGAAGCCAACCCCTAATTTGTACCTGTTGGGAAGACTTCCCATCGGAATGGGAATCACTGCTGCCTGTGCTTGTAGAAATGATAATAAAACTTTTCATGTCATTTGATTGACTTGGAAATTTTTTTGTTGCAGCCAAAGGACTGGAAAGAAGCATCTGCTCTCCCCTTAACCTTTGGCTATTCTAATAGAAAAAGTCAGTCTCCAGTTTTGCTAACGATCGCAGACAGGTAAACATGTCCCTTAAACTTGCAGAATGCTGTGAAAGCTATCCCTTGCTACAGAGATTTTGTATCCCCTATGATTGACTTTTTTCTCTTAAATATAGTTGTTAGCTATGATTGGTTGTATGTGGAAAACTGAAAATGTCAGTAAGTTGTAAACTCTGACACTGCTAGTCTGAAAAGTCTGAAACCACTCATCATCTTTCATCTTGCAAACAGAAGTTCTAGGGGTTGCCGTGTCTGCGATTACAGGATTTCTCATGTTTTCCAGTATTTGGCAGTGAAGGAAAAATGGTGCCCAGGCACCTGTCACATCATCTTATTTTTCTGTCTTCTAGTAGCCTACTTTGTTTTTTCATCTTTCCCCATGGCAGGATTGAATTTAGTTAGAATGCGTGCATTTTTTCATATCTTTCTAAGACCAAAGCAGAGGTGCTGTATTTGGTTAGGAAATTACAGTTGAAATTGACTTTTGCAGCCAGAGGAAACTGGAAAAATGTCAGTATCAAAGGACTGATAAGAGGAGAAAGGCTAGCCAGAAAGTAAATTACAGCTTTGAATAATTGCTGTGTACAAAATACCGAATAATAATCATTCATTACAATTACCAATTATTTTCAGCTATGAGCCACAATTACTTGAATAAATTAATGTATTACAATTTATAGATTGTTTATAAAAGCAGACTTAAGGTTTTGGATCCAAGTTACAACCTTCCTAGATAAAAGCAAAGTGAAATTAACCTGATTGTTGAATATTCCTATACTAAACATGGCTCTGTCTTTTGGCTCATGTACTAGTAGGACTGAAGATTGTTACTTCTGAAATCTGTCTCGTATTGGCCTCATAAGCCACCAGCGTGCCTGTAACAAATGTGGATAGAGCCTTCCCAAATCTTCGTTCGCGAAGCCTAGCCATGACTTCTGAAATACTGCTGTAAAGATCAAAAGTCAGTATAAGAGTTCTAAACCAATTTCAAAACCATCTGATGGACTTACAATAGCCAGAGAAGAAGGGATTTGAAGTATACAAACAAGATAGGATAATAATCCTGTACTCTCCCTTACACTGTATTTGCACACACATGCACTGCTTTCACCTGCCTCCCTCCTGGCCTCCAAAAAGGAGGTATATTGGCCAAATCACGTAGGGCAAGTATCTTGTTGAGTCCTAAAGGAGAAGGTCTTTTTTTGCTCCATCAAAGCATATATCTGAGATAGAGAGTACTCTGAGGAATATTTCTTTCAGAACTTCAGTCAACTTTAAGGCACAAGAGGAGCATTTGTACTAATATACAATTCAAAAGTGCTATTTATTGGTTGAAATCCTTTCTTGAAAAATATCTGAGGCCTCGGTTCTTGACTCAAAGACAAAATGAGATCTAGTATACTTAAGCTGGAATTCAACCAGTCACAGATGTAAAATTATTATTATCAAGTTAATTCTCTATGTGAATGCACTTTATTCTTGAAAACTGACCTGGAAAAACATTTTATGGTCTAATTTCCATTTGTCACTTATGAAACAAAACCCATGACGTGCTTAAGGAAGGAAAATTTGAGCTCACCTTCTTGAAAAGCAGGTCGTACAAAACGGGACTTTTTTCTTCTTGTCCTTCAGCTCCAAGAAACACCTGCTCAAACTTAGAAAGAAGAAAAAAATACGTTTTGGACACCTTCTTTCTGGGGTTGGTAAGTTAGCATACAGGAAGTATCACGTTATTCTTTAAGTACTGGGGAGATTTACAAACACTATTTCCTCTCAGCTACTGAAATGCATGTTTTATATTTCAGATGACTTAGAAAAATCTTTCTTTCTTGGCAGACTCTGAAGAAGTACTTAATGCAACTGTGCTTCTAGAAAATATATAAAGGAAAGCTAAACTATATAGTTTATGTAAAAGCTTATATTCCAGACCTCAAAAATAATTCAGAAAGAAGTGTGTTCTGAGTCAGAGTACAGATAATGCCACTCTTCAGGATTCAGAGATTAATGATAAATAAAAGGACCAGTTAACTTAATACCACCTTTTCCAGTGTTTTATTAATAATAATCCTGCTACAAACATGCATTAGAACTCACAGTGATGCTCAGCAGATGTCTTTTTGCTGGTCAGAAAAGAAAGTGCTAACTCAATTTTTTTTGGTTGTTTTTCTTTGGATCGGGTTGGGTTTTTTTGCAATAAAAGCAACATAAAAAATAAAACAGACACAAAGAGCACAGAAGAAAAATTGCATAGGGAGGGGGGAAGCAATTAACTTGAAAAATGTAGAGCTGAAAATTAGAACATAGTTTGGCTAAGTTTTCCACTTGGTAACTGTAATTAAAGAGAACTGCTTGTCTTATTGAAGCAATAAAACAAAATATTGTCTGCTTAGCAAGTGACCTCTAACTTGGAAAAATATGCAGTTCTGAATGCAAATGAAATAACAGTTTGGAAGAAATTAAATTTATTACAATTTCTATGTTTTGTGTGCGTTCTTCTGCATTCTGAAGTCTTTGAATAACTTTTAAGTGCACTGACAGGACATTTTTTCAGAATACTCCCTGTACCATCATGTGTGCCATGTACTGTAGCCTAAAAGCCACAATTCAAAAGCTGACTTTGCAGGGTAAGGTCAGGACAGGCTGCAGGTTTCCTCATTTGTGTGGATCCAGTATTTTCACTTACCTATAGACAAGGTATTAAGAAACTGTTAACAAACATTTCTGCTCTGAAGCTGAAGAAGCAGCTGTAGGATTTCAAGCTGCTCTAGTCCTGGTTTATATTAATGCTTTTTTTTTAACCCAAGTTTTGGCAAAAGTAGTAGTATGATTAGTGATACTTTCATAATGTATAAAAATTGCAGGGAAGGATATTTTTTTGCACATTCCAACACATCAGGATCTAGCTTTAGAGTTAATGCTATGCAAGGAGCCTCAATTTTGATAGCAGCGAGCCTTGGTTTTACGTGCTGGAGAACATCGTGACCATGCTGAAACATACATATTTGACTTAGATGAGTTTTTCCACGCAGAAAGATTGGACAGAGAAAAGCAAAACCTTGCTTTTAAGCCTTGGTTTTTGCCTTCCCAGGCTGTCACATCCCAGAATCCTTTAATGTTCATGATTTTTTGCAGATCCCACAATACGTATTAAGACAGTATGAAGTGCGTCCTGAAGTGCGTCTTCATAATTGTATAATCTGACCCCATGTCTGATTTCAGTCATCTGACCTAACCTGTGAAGTAGAGTGTCTAATATTGCAGTCCTTTCACCACAAGAACCATTACTTAATTTTTTACTAGATGTCTTTTTTGAGTGTTTATTCTTAAATTCTGAGTTTATGTAACTTAATACTAACTATATTCATGTTCTGATAGACATATCTAACATATATTATTGCATTGTTGTTATTTTTGCACAAACTCTTTGTGTGTAAAAGTCCAGTGTAGAATTGAGTTGGAACTTCCAAGAGCAATTGAATGTGACTGCTTGCTTGGAGTTGGAAAGTAATGCAGTAGAAAGTCTTTTGGCTAAGAACAGAACAAAATTTGATTACAGATAAGTTCACTTTATCCTCTCTTTAACAGTCAGGCTAGCAGTAGAGTAAGATATCAGCACTAAGTATTACTGGCAACAAGTTAGAATTTGGAAACTTACATTTCCAAAAATACTACATTGAATTTCTCTCAAATATTTCAATATTTGCATCCTTTTGTCTTGAAGTTTTATTCCATTCTATTATTGAATGGTTTTACATTTTGACATTGTATACATTTTCAGTTCTCAAGTATTGTAGACCTTACATGTTTATCATGAATTTAAAAAATTATTGAATATGCTGCATTATGTTGCTTCTGAAGACTTAAATAGATGCGGTTTGTGGTTTTCAAATTTACCTACCCACAGAATGAAATTACCATGTGTATGTTGAAATGACTCCTTCTTATGTTATCTTTAATATCTGCCTTGTCAGTGGTATCTAAATTGTGTTCTGTTTATGCAAAGAATGTTCATATAATGAACAGTCATGGTGCACATTATTAGTCTACATTCTGTAAGTCTAATAGTCTACACAGGTAATTCCAACTCCATTCTTAAATGTGACAAATTGCTTGATTGCTCGATAGAGAACAGTTCTGTACTGACAAGAGAAGTCGGAGTTGCATCAGAGTATGTTCTCTCTTCTGTTCTTTGATTCATTAGTGGGTAAAATGAGTTACCCTCAAGTCTTTTTTTGGCCTGTACTAGCAATTCAAAATATTGTTGTGGTCTCAGGTCAGTACACTACTCAAAGGAAACTTTGGGAGCTTACTACTTGGGTTGTGGCAATATATTGGAGTGCAGAAGTGGGAATTATTTTTTCTTGTGGACCAATAGTTATCTGGAGAAATAATTTAAATTCATAAATTGATTTTGAAAATTAGGAGTTGTTTGAAATAATTTTATAAAATTCAGTCAATCTGCTTTTTTCTACAAAATTAAAATGATTATGTATTTGTGTATATTTATGTAGCTACAAATAATTCTTAGCTAAGGTTTTCAAAACATCTTCTTACATGCATTTTTTGATGACTGTGTTCTGTTTAATTATGTATTTCTCTGATGCTGCTAAAATTCATGTTCTGTGCTACCTTTGTGCATGTTGGAGGCCTTCATGGTCGTTGCTGATGAACTCCCTCCTTTTCTGGCTTCTATAATATTAATTCTTAAAAAGCTTATTTATAGTCCATATGAGGCAAACACTCCTGCTTTGCACATAAGCTATGGCTGTTATTGCAGAGGAAGGCAGGGTGCTTTTTAAGGTGTTTCAGAGTTGCTGGTTTGAGGATTGCTGTACTCTTTGAGTATCCCTTGTGTGTTACATTACGTGAACAACTTCTATTTACTAGAAAATATTGAAGAGTGAAGGAATGTTTACTTAACCTGAACATCAAATACTGAAGTTATGCCAAAAAAACCCCACTATACTGTAAAAATAAAGTCATAAAAATTATATTTTTCAATAAATATACTCTTGTTTCTGCAGCATCTGGGCTAATCTCTGCCTTTGTTTTGGAAGAAACTGGAATTTTAAATTACAGGTTTTCTTTGTTGCAGGTAAGCTGCCTTTTCCTTTCCATCTGATCAGAAGGAGAGGGCAGAAAACAAATACTATCCTTTTTTCTGTGGCGTCTCAGACTGGAAATCCTTTGCTTTTTGTTTTTGCTAATGAAAGCTTACACTACTGTCTTCTGCTATATCAGATGCTTTGATACAAGGCATAAGGGAAATGGTTTCCTTCCTTCCTTGTCTTCAAAGTTTAATATTTCTGTTATATGTGTTAATTAAATCAGACTCTTCTCCAGGTAATACTGTAATTATGAAGTGGTTTAGTCCTTTTAATGGAACAGTTTCTAATTGAAATTGTTTTTCAAAGGGGAATTTTTTTCAGATTTTTGATGTTTTCTTGTCCTTTCACATCTTTAGCTAACAAGGAGACTGGTTATGACTGGTGTCTTCTAATTATTAAACATTCTATTTATTCAGCACACAGTTTAAATTTGAATGTGGATAATCTTGTTATGTGTATACAAAATTTTGGGGCTGTGCACTTTATTTCATTCTGTGTTCTGGCTAGAAATTCGTACACACATGTATATGTCACTGCTGCTTGCACTGTGTATGTTTCTGTTGCTATGGTGCAGACTGAAGTAGTTCCACAGGTGAGCTCAGCAGGGCTTCAGAGCAATAGAACTGAAATTTTAAGCAAGTTTTGAATTTTTCTGAAGGAAATGTAAATAGTAGTTGTATGTAGTAAATGGTTCAGCCCAAGACTTAGGTTTTCCCCGTACATTTTAATTATTTATATTTAAAAAATCATAATCTAAAACATAAGTTTAAAACGTTTTCTTTCATACAAATAGTTGCAGAGTAAATATCAGTTGTAGGCTTTTTAGCCCCTTAGTTTCAAAATATTTGAAGCAGCTGCCACTGCATATTTTGGGAGAGAGTTAATAATTTTCTGGCATGCTCTTATCATTCTCTTAAAGGTCTTACAGCATAAGGGAACATCCAACAAAAACACAATTCCATATTTTATACTACGCTTGCTTACAGTTTTTTAATTCTTTTTCAAAACTCAAGATATTTTTACTATCCATAAATCTGTTTCAGGCTTGATGTACTTAAATCTTAATGGTTATATAGATATAAGTGCTCAGAAACAGCATTTAGTGGCTGTTCTTTCAGAAGTTTTATGTAAATGGTTGTCAATAGCTATTAACAAGTATATATATCAGAAACATAAAATGTAAGTAATACTTTTCTGGTACTTAATGTGACTGGATGCTAGTAACACCAAGTTTATAAAATGGTCTTTGCAAGTCGTTCACTACAGGATCACTGTGGAGGAGGTAAAGATCACAGCTACAGTGCAGATAGTAGGGGAAAACAGAGGCTGTGGTCTGCCTAAAAGAGGAGAACAAATCCTGGCAGAGCTGGGGAAAATTTCATTTTTTTTAAAGAGGTCATTATCTTATTATTTCTTTTATGTTGCTTGTATATTGACTTTTCCCACTAGCCAATTATTTCATTAAATTAAAATATCTGGTGATAACAATTGCTTTTCTTCAGAACCTTTTTGTCAAGACTGTGCTTTTGGCTGACTACAGCTGTAGGCATACATCAACTTTTAAATGGGTGAAAGGAAAGGGACCGCTTCCGAAAGAACTAAAGAACAGAAAATAGTCCTCCAAAATACAACCCAGTGGTCAAAAGCCAATTTTACTACCCAGTAGCTACAGCCTCAAAAGTGGTTCATTAGAATTTACATTTTAAGATGCATGAGTTCAGTGGTTTCATGGCATCGGGTTTTGAGATTATATTAAATGCTGCTCACTGATTCACAGCCAGCAGCTACCTATTTTTCTGATTTACAAATCCAGTGAAATTTTGCTGTAAATTTTCATCCCTCAGTTTTTGCAGTTGACTCAAGTATAAACTGGTGAGTTTTCTCTGCCATTTATAAGATATCTCAGATTCAAGCCTTATAAAACAGGAATTTTTCATCTCATTATAAGGAATTTTATGTAGACATGGGAAAGAACTAAGAAAAGGTTCAGGTAGAGCATGGAAATAGATCCCCTGAGCATGTACTCTGGGCAGGACCGGCCACTGTGGGTTGCAGCATTGTGAAAACATTCACTTGTAGGCTATGTCAAGTTTAAACTCACAAAATGTAAAGGGAATAGTAAATATTCTAGTAACAAGCAAAGCCATATAGCCAAGGCCAGAATTCATGCTGGAGTGGTCAGTTGTTTGATTTTTTTTGAGTATCTCAGCATACAATATCACCTTTTAATTTGTGTGACATTAGTTTGCTACACTGTTTTTACTGTTAATTTATTTGTTTTAAACTTCTTGAAAAATAGATTACTCCAATCTCTATGAAGAAGTTTTTGCAGTTTTCTTGGAATTCCACTAAGTAGTTTGGTTTTTTTTTTAGCTGGAATACTTTGGGAGTTTGTAACAGATTTCCTTTCTGTGGAAATCTGGAAATGTAGTGAGAATGAAGTAACCACAGAGGCTTCTGGAGATGCTCTGAACGCTCTTGCGCTCTGAGTGTCAGTGATTAATGTTTTACCTGAAAAGATCGCCAGTGTGATAGATGTGACTGTGTTCAATGTTGTGCTTAATTGCTTTATCTTGTGTCAAATGCCCTGGATGTTTCAAAGTCAGTGGGAGGAGCAGAGAGGCCACCAGAACTTGGCTTTCATTTACGGATTCTTTAATGATCATTTATAATTGTAAAAATAATGATTAGTAAGAACAGTAAATTGTTCTCTTGCAACAGCTTTTCTTTAGTGATACCAAGATCTTACTCTTTTCAGAATGATATATTTATATTCTTCAGCACAGCTATGTAGAGACCTCGAATTAGAATTCCAGTTATAGGTGGACATTCTGGAATTTATATTTAATTTTAATCGTATTTAAGGATAAGCGAATTTTTAATTGAAATATTTGCTCAAATCTGTAGGTAGAAAGCCAGACAGAACTTTAGGATTTCTCTCTAAATTTAGACACAGCATATTATTCAGATGCTGAAAATCTCATGCTTCCTAATGAAAACCTGTTAAGAGTGCTATGTCTAAATGTTTACATTTCTTGGTAATACTTTTTTGATAAAAAAGCAACCAAGAATTACGCTCTGTTGTACTGGGCATTGTACACAAACAACATATTCGATAATTCTGCACTCAAAAGCTTTTATTTAAACAGACAAGATAGATGTGGGTGACAAAAGGGCTTTGAAGTGCAAGTAGATATGACTGTATGATAACAGAAAAGGGTCTGTTTGGACTCTGTTGAGAGGGTAATGAGTTCAGGGCTACCAAGTGTGTAGAGGCTTAGTGAGAAAAGGACAAGAAATTATTAGTGAGGAAAGAGATGAGTTTGAGTTAATTTGTGTTGGGTGTATATGCTTTTATAATTCTGTAAATTCACTCGATGTTGTTTGAGGTCTTTTTTTCTTTTTCTTCTTTTTAGGAAGCAGTAATACAGTAATTCAGATGATGAAAAGAACTTGGAGACTTTTGTTCTCAAATGATGTATGTGAAAGAAGAAGTCATGTAGTTACTGGGGATCCTCATCATACCTTGAATGTTATGCTGAGAATTTCTCATGGGTGTTGGATTGTTTCTTATGAATGGGCGAGAAGTGCTTTTTAATTTTACTACATGATAACTTAAACTTATTTTGTATAGCTGAAATATCAACTGTGCTTGGGTCTATGTTACAATGGTGCAATGTTCAGATATTCAGACTTACCTAGAATTAATTCTGTAAGATGAAATTTGTCTGTGTGAAGCTCTGTTACTGTGAGTTACAGTCTTTCAGCGCTTAATCTAACCAAAGAATTTCTGTATTGTACCTCATTATGTATCTTAGGAAGGCCTGAACTTTTATCTCATGTATGAGAAACTCATCTCTTATGCATTATTTTTGGACAGACTAAAGGCTAAATAAACCATTTCTGCTCAACGTTAGCCAGCTCACATTATTCAGATTGAATTTTTTATATCCTGATAATATATTTCTGTTCTGTTCCAAAACATGCATTTTGTTCAGCATTTGGTAAAAATTAAGGGGAATTGTTAGATCCTTTGCTGCAAGTAGGAAAAATATAAAATAGAAATAGCAGTGACTGGGTGGGGAGCTTACCTGTCAGCCCAGGCTTAAGCCATCTCAATTGCTCCCTTTGATAATGGAACTATTTCTGGAACTATGTTTCATAGTTCCAGAATTGGAATTTATATGGAATTAGCTCTTCATCTTATGCAGAAAAGGTTTGTTGAATAACTTTCAATTTTGTATTTTCCTTTTTCTTACAAATACTTGAAAATGTAATTGTTGGGCTGAAAATAAACTCCTATTGCCTTTTTGTTTTTGAGATGTCTGACACTTAGCAGTGTGTAGCTTGTCCTGTGTGATATATATGCAGTCATCTGAAGTTGTTGTGGTATCCTTCAGGGTTTTCATAAATTCTTGGTGATTAATTTCCCTTGGAATAGAGAGTTTGCATCTTTCGTCACCTTGAGGATCCAGTAATGTACCTTTGTGGCAAAAAAAAGACTAATAGCTGCATTAAGCTTGGCTGCATTTGAGCCAGGGGTTTGAAAAAGAAAATCTCCAGACATCCTTTCCAGCTGCAACTACTATATGATTCTTTGCATCTATGAATTAAATACACTGAAATATCTGTCCCACACTTGGCTTTGTATGGAGCATTTAACAAGTCACAACGTAATTGCTATAAGCTATTTTTTCATAAGAGGGTAGTCAAACATGAAAGCTGCATTTTATCTCGGAAAAAAAACTTCAAATAACTACTAAGACAGTAAAGATGTAACCAGTACAAAATAGCTTCCTGTGTTTGTACATAAGGCAGTATTTGGATAATCAGTATTCTGACAATTGCTGTCCTGGCATTTCACAGCCCATTTTATACTCTGAACTTCTGTGAACAAATTCATGGTGAAACCATCTACCCATACTTTTCGTAGACTGTATTGATCAGTAGTAATGCCAAATTTTGTCCTCCTATCTTACAGTCTACCTTGTAGACTTATTCCCTCAAGTAATTAAGTAATCTCTTTCACTGAAAGAAATTAGTGCTTTGAACTTTTTAAAAAAAATTATTTCTTAACTTGGTTAAATCAATGAATCTTATAATGTAAGAGCTTTTTTGTCTTATTTCTAATTGTGTCACTGGCATAATTTTGCCATCTTTTAACCCAAATTAATTAACTGAAAAACTGGAGAAGAGAAAGCTGAAGCCTTACTTAACCATCATGCAGTAGATGGAATTCAGGAATTCAGTAGAAAATTAGTTAGGAGAACTTCATTTAAGCAAAATAATCTTCTCCTTTTATTGACGCTACATTATTGAATCCTTTGAATGTAATCAACCCTATCATAAGTACTTTCATTGGTAAAATAGTTCAAATTGGATAATTAAAATAATCGAACAATCTGGAGAAATTAGTTACACTTTTTAAACAAGGTATTACTTTTGACCAGTGATGATTGTCTTTTGTAAGATGTCTCTCAACATTTTGAGAAGTCATTTACATCTGCCTTTTGACTTGTAACATGGAGATAGTTTAGACTGAAATATTTTTTTTCTTCCGAGAAAAACTTAAAATTATATTTTTAAAGATGGATTTTGGAGAAATACCAGATTTGCCATCAGACATTTAATTTTCATAGCACTCTATTTATATATTCCAAGATGAATTATTTGAGTACAAATACCGTATGATCATTCAGTGTGCTATCTGGATGGGTAAGAGACCATAAATAATGACTACTCAAACAGTGTGTTTTCAGATCCTTGAGAACTTGATGTCTGACATACCTTTCCCTATATGATAAGAGAACGTAGCTGATATGGATAAGCAGAGGAAAACTGCACCAAGGCTAAATTTTTAGCTGTATAACCTACAGAACACTTTTGGAGCTCCATGCCATACCAGTTGTCTGCTACTGAATTACTTGAAATAGCCCATACTTGAGGATGAAGTAACAAATTGATCAACTTGATTCTAGGGTCCAAAGCCAAAGGAAAATATTCTTTAAGGTTGTAAGAAGTCCACAGAAAAAATATGCTTTTCTCACTCTCTTCTTCCTTCTCTGTTTTCTCCTAACTTGGGTCCTCCATGATCAGGAAGACTGTATTCTACTAGAATCTGATATATGCTCAATATCTCAATGTTATCAGCTGTATTTTCCTAACTTCTGATACTCCTATATCCAGCATTCTTACTTGATCCATACAGTACTGCTTTATCATTACAAGTTAAATCTTCTCTAACTGCACATTTGAAAACTTCTAGATAGCCCTTTCTTCTCAATAGAAAAGTGTTTATATTCTGAAGTATTGCAACTAAGAATAATATTGCAAATCATAACTTGTTTTTGTCCTACATGAATTTGAAGCATTTTTTCTAGTGTTGCTGTGAATATATACTAGTTGAAAATTTGTCAAAGGCAGAAGCAAACTTTCAGTAGTTTGCAATGGAAAGCTCTTGTCTTTGTTTTCATGAAAACTGAATGTTTTAGTGAATGGTGACCTAATTATTTGCTCCAGGACCTGTTCATGAACTCAGTATCTGATTTTCTTTTTATCTAGGAACGTAGATACAATGCCTTTGTACTCAATTCCAGAACCATGATAGACAAGCATTAATCCATCTTTTGTTAAGACAAACAGAATTCATTTCTAAACAAAATTCTGTAAATACTACAAGGATTGATAGATCTGTTGCTGTAGAATTGGCCTGGAAAAGAAAAAGGGATTACTTAATCATAACTAATCTTTTGGGTTTATGTTTTAATCTGCTTGAGTTGTTGTCCAGCTACTTTTGGTACAAACATAATTTTGGTACTATAAGGACATGATGTACACATTACACAGCATGGTACATCTGTTCCTGCTGAAGATTATTCATGAAGAATTTATTTTCATGTAGCATGTCTCTGTGTTAAATTTTCTTGGTTCAGTTAAAATTGATTTATACTGGAATTAAAAGAGAAATGGCTTGGATTAACAAGTTTTTTATTTTCAATAAATATACACAACTATAAATATAAAGCTCACAGATTTCAATATTCTTACTTTAAATTGCTAAAAGTAATTGTAAAAAATACACACAGCTACCACTTTAAAATTTATAATTTACAATCCTAAGTTGCAGTCTGTATGTTTTTAAGAAGTTGCTATACTTAGCTGAACACAGAAATGCATTATTGAGTTTTGAATATTTGTTAAATGTCACTGATTTATTAATGTGCTTAACTCTTATTTTTATGTTTGGTATGATATAATGACTGTAGAAATTATTTTCTTTTTTTGTATATGCGTTGCATTTTCAAATATTTGGTTGTACATCTTCTAAAAGAAAACATAATATTCTTTGGAATTCTGTGATCAAGTTCAACAATAAGTTTGAAGATATGCTGCTTTTTATTACCAGCAACAAATCACTGTTCACTTCTAGTCACCTGCAAAATTAGATACCTCCCCTCACAAGTCAAATATGACTTGTCACATCACACAAAGCACCAGCTTTTGTAGCAGTTCACATTAAAAGCTGCTGTTTTCCCTGGAAGTCGTGAGACATAAGCTGCTTTCAACTGAAAACTACAGAACTTAATTTAGAAAATAATTTTTTTATCAAAAACGAGTTTGGAATTTTACTTCATGTAGCAATAGATTTGGGGCAAAAAAGTCCTTCACAGAAACTTATTTTCCTACATACAATTAGGCCATTTTATAAAGTTATTTTGCTAGTTTATAATCACTCTGTTCAGCTTAAAATTTTTCATCAATGAGCTTTAACATTGTAGAGGATAACTTTACCATGCTCAATATCTACAAGGCCAGTTTTTATCTAAGTGGAATAGCTCACAGACTTGTTCCTAAATTTTATGAGGTAATGTTTTATTATTAAAAATAATAATATATGGATTTGTATGGCATCTTCCAAAAGAAAGAAAAATACAGAGTATTTCAGTTATTGTGAAACAAGCATGGGAATAATTTCACGCACTGATGAAATTCAGCTTGTTCTAAGGTGAATAATGACAGTTTAATGGTGCCTGGCTGTCCTAACAGTAAGAAACAGGCATCATCTATTTAAAATGGTGAGAGAGCTATTTAGGGTAAATGTGACAGAGTTAGAATTATTCTAAAACAGGGATTTACTCTCTGGTAAATTCCATATATCCCATTTTGGGGGTATATGTATGCTTCTTGTTCCCTTAATACTCTCTGTTGCTCTAGGAGAGCAGGGTAGGTACTCCTAGGTAGCATTGGTTGCTTTGGCTTGTATTTAAGAGGTGCCAGATGGCAACTGCTGGAAGGATGTTACATAATCCTTGTCACCATTGTTTAACATCTTCATTTATGATCTGGATGATGGGGAAGAGTGCAACCTCAGCAAGTTTGCAGATGTTAGAAAACTGTGAAGGAGTGTTTCATACACCAGATGGGTATTCTTGTTCAGAGGGACCTTGAGAGGCTGGAGAAATGAGCTAGCAGAAACCTCATGAAGTTCAATGATTAACTGAACCAAGAGAACAGAACTGATATAGTATAACTTCCCTTTTGGAATCTTTGTTCTAATTCTATGTATTGTGATGAAAATAAGTTGACTTTTCTGATACCTTCACAAGGTTTTAAATTTTAATGTAGCTATGCATAGAAATATGGCTGGTATTTTAATGGTTTGTTTCAGTTGTAAAATTTGTATCTTCTCTGATTGCGTGATTTTTCAGCAAATCATTTGGTTTGGATAAATGAAATATCAAACAACTGTTGCAACAGCACTGTCACTTCTAATTACACATTCAAAGAGTTTATTTTTTTAGAAACTATAAGAGCTCTACTTACTACCTATTTAATTCTAGGTTCTGTGGTCTTTGGAACTGGGCCATTGGATTTCAGAGGAACCATATGAGCTTTCGTCCAGCTTTCCTGCAGCTCCTGTAAGTTTAATGGTCCTTTAAGCTTCTGAACCTTCTTTTGTTTATCTGGGAAATGACTGGCCCTCTAAACAGGTTTTGGGAACAAGAAAGCCTACTAGAAAAAAGTATTTTTTAAAGCAAATACTGTAAGGAGTTATTTTCTCCTTTGTCCACTACTTTTTGAAGTGTGTGCAAAAACTCTGGTATGCGTGGAAAATGCAAAAAATTGATCCACCAATTAACATCTGAATAGACCAGGATCTTATCAAAGTATAAATGTACTTTAATTTTATTTTTACCTGTGCTTGTATATAAAATGGAGAGGCATGCTATTGCCAAATGGAAAGGTTTGCAGGTCCTGGACTCAATTTTTTTGGTCCAGAAATTTCTTGGGCAATGGAAAATTACTGTGGCCTTCTAGAACTGCTAAGTAGGAAAAAATGAAGCATTTTTCCTGCCTGTAATGATCATTCTCAAATACTGAATCAGGAACAAGTGCAAAAGTGTGCGTATCGGGGGCATTGTATACCTGTGCAGACCTGTGAGTATCAGTACTTCATATGTTCTAATCAATTAAACAGTAACTTTATTTTTGTTATAAATCAAGTGTTTATTGTTATTTCATTCCTTCTGAAATGTTTCCTCTCACTTCACTTTGGTGTTTGCAGTTGAAGCCATGCAATCCTCTTTAGATAAAATGTCATTTAAAAACATATTCACTCTAAAATTTCACATTCGTGTTGATAAATTGCTCCATTTTCCCCCAAAATGAAAAAGTCGCATTAAACAGGTGATCTATTCAATATCTACATCAATATATTTGATCACTTTCCCAGAATAGTCATGAAAAAGTCTTAAGCTTTAGAAAGACTTGTTTTCAACAAATCAAAACTAGCCATGCAATATTAAATTATTTTTGTCATACAATGTTTTTTTCCAAAATAAATAAAATTAATGTCAACTGGAAGTTAACACTATTTTCCTCTGCCAAGTTGAGCATTCATACTGTGCCAGATTCCATCATGGTTTTTAAGAAGCTTTTTGGGGGTTGGTTTGTTTGGTTTTGTTGGCTTTTTTTTTTCCCTTGCTGTACATTATTGGGGTGGATATGCTTAGTATCACAAATATTGGGAGCATTTTCTTTAGTTGTCTAATTAAAGGCAGCAAAGCAGGAAATGCAGGAATGTATACTCAGCATTTCTATTAGATTTCACAGGATCATAAAATATTTTAGATTAGCAGGGACCTCTGCAGGTTGCCTAGTTCAACACTCTGCTCCAAGGGACTCGTCCAGTCCACCCTCATGGTAATGAGAGAATAAATTAAAAAGAAAATTTACATTTTCCAATTCCAACTTTGTATTTGCTTGTCCCTGTCCCTTGTCTCACTGCGGTGCACCTCCCAGAAGAGTCTGGCTCTGTCTTCTCTGTGTCCTCGATCAGGCAGTTCTAGGCAGCAGTAAGGTCTCTCCTTCCCCTTCTCTCTCTAGCCTGAAAAATGCCAACTCTCTAGGCCTCTCTTTGTATGTTGTGTACTTGGTATGCACAGCTCCTTTGCTACCTCCTTTACTACTTGCTCTCTAAGACATTTCTTAGGAATTCATGAAAGCAATTTTATGACATATTTTGTTTTAGTTTGGGATTCATATATCCTTACAAGTTTGCTATGAAAAACAATAAAATATTAAACAGTAATTTTAAGTAAACTATTTTTACAAGTCTTCAGACAATGGCTGTTAATTTACATTCTTTAGATTTATCTAAAATCAGATCATGAAGTAATATTGGAAATATTTTTTTGTATCCGCTATCCTTTAGTAACGATGACACATTTTTAGTGAAGAATGGTGGTGGTGTGAGTGGTGGGGTTCTCTGACAGCGGCTTTAATGACTGTCACTATAAAATGGAGAGTCTCCTTCCATCTTTCTCAAAATCATTTACTGTTTTCAAGATAGAATCATAGAATCATCAAGGTTGACAGAGACTTACAAGATCATCCAGTCCAACCATCAACCCAGTACTGCCACTGTAACCCCGAAACCACATCACCCGGTGCCAGATCCAGGTGCCTCTAAAACACCTCCAGGGATGATGACTCCACCACCTCCCTGGGCAACCTGTTCCGATGCCTGGCCACTCTAGCAGTGAAAATTTTTTCCTGACATCTAATCTGAGTCTCCCCTGTCTCAGTTTAAGGCCATTTCCTCTATTCCCCTCACTGCACGTGCAGCAGAAGAGACCAACCCCCACCTGGCTACAACCTCTGTTCAGGTAGTTGTAGAGAGTGATGAGGTCCCCCTTGAGCCTCCTCTTCTCAAGACTAAACAATCCCAGCTCTCTCAGCTGTTCCTCATAAGACATGTTTTCTAGACCTTTAACAAGCCTTGTTGCCCTTTTTGTTAACTAAGCTTGCTGAAATTTTTTGCCTGAGGATTTTTTCTTGTTTTGGGCTGTGTTCTTGCATTTTAACTAGTTCAGTCATCTGCTGAAAGTAAAGTTTTACAAAAATAATAGTTTAAGGCTAAGACTAAGCATGAGAAGTAAAAGCTAAACTTAATTTTGGGAAAAATCTCCGTAAAATTATTTTGTGTGATTTATGAAGAAATATCTTCTCAGTCTGAACTGTAGTGTTTAGTACGCAATTTTAAGGCATGTAGTAACAAAATGAGAAGGAGGAAAAAAAAGCAAGGATCACCTAATAAAGTAATTTATTCACATTGTGGCATACATTAAGGGCCTACCTACAGAGAATTTTTAGGGAGAATTCCTAACCTTACTGAAAAAAAACAACAGTGTGACCTTTTAGATTACTTTCAGATTTTTGTTTCCTGTTTTTAAAATGTAGTAATTTGTATCGTAAGCATAATTTTAATTGTATCAAAGAACATGCATATGTTTTTCAGATAAGTTATTTTTACAAAACATATAGATATACTACAGCACCAGGTGATAAATGATTGTCATAGACAACCGGACATCTGGTGTTAATGCCGTTGTCTCAGTTTGTAGACTACTGATCAATTATTTTACAGGTAAATGACAGGGAAGAAAAAAGGCACAATCTTCATAAAAATATAAAGAAATACATACTATATTGTAATTTATAGAGATTTTTGTAATTTATAGAGGTTTTTGTAATTTAAAGATAGTTACTGTAATAGTACAAACTGAAAGAAATGGTGGGTTTTGTACATGGTATTTCCCCAAGAATAAATGCAAACTATTCAAATGCTATTTTTCCTCTGTTAAATAACATAATATAGGCTATTGGAAAAAATCCCCAAATAAATGTAAGAATTGTTTAGGAGATTATGGAGGGAAAGAATGTGTTCTCTGACTACAGTATTGAGCTAATTACAGGAAAATATTTTTTTATATACATAAAGGGCAAACATGACACAGAAAGATAAAGATAAATAGTTCTAGATCTAGCTAAGTGTTTTATATTAATGTTTAAAGTACAGTGGTGAGGCAAAACGCGTATTTCTAAAACTATTTTAGGGTTTTTTTCACAGTTCCAGTTACTTACTAACACATACATAGCATAAATGATTGGTAAAACAGAGTCCTTGTCTGGCAGTTTCTTGGATGTTCTTTTTATTCAGTCATTTGGCCAAATCACTGTTATATCAAGTTGATGCTTTAGACTTTGTGTCTGGTTAAATAATATGAGCTTTAGCTAATCAAGGCTATTGCAATTCAGGAGTTATACTGAACTGACCCCTTTCAGAGGACTAGTGCATGTTTTCTGGGCTTGAAAAATGAGACAAGTTGCAGATGTGTGTTTATATGCTTGGCAAATTAAGTCTTTGAAGACTATACAATTCACATAATTCAAAAACATTTAGAAATCTGCTGGTCGTATCATCATAGTTGTAGCTTTGAGAGAGTATCCCGAACCCTTCCAGTAGTACCACTTGATCCCATTAAACTTGTTGTTGTTCTGTCGTAATGGATAATACATTCCATTGAGGTTAGAAGGACCACAAGCATCAAACCACCATCCTGCAAGACAGAAGACAAACATCAGCAGAAGTAATTTTCAAAATAGTATATAAGGTCACTTTGTTGTCCAGAAATGAGAAAGAAATCTAAGTCCAGTTTGTCATTGTTGTGATTTGGAACTGTCGGTATAAAATACTTGCATCAAAGTCAGGAAAGAAGTGTATTTTATGTATCAACTACATATTCTTGAAGCTTATGTAATACATTGTACTTTAAAATTGAGAAGGGAAGGTGTTCAATCAAGCTTAACAACATCAAACATTGTTGACAGTCTGAGGGCAGAACACGAACTATAATGATATCAAGTTGTGTTTGATTTTATTTACTCTTTGGTAAATTCCTGTTCTTCACAGATTTGAACCCAATTCTTTCTAGAGAGTTAATTCAGTTCTCTGTGCAGATCGGTTCAAAACCTTCTGAAACTTGGTAAGAAGGAAAAGGAAAAAAAAGCAGCCCTCATTGTGTATCCTTATAGTCCTGACGTGTTAGTGGGTCATAAGGAAAATTTATTTTTATTAATATTATTTTTATACTTCTGTTATGATGGTGATAGTATATGTGTTTTGTTTTGCAGGGCAGTAATCCAATTATCCTTTTGGATAAACTGAAGCTGTCTTTTTTTTCTTGCAACTTACGCTAGAGGAAAACAAACCGTTGCTTAAGAGATAACAGGAAGAGAAGTCAAATTTACAAAGAATTTGTTTACATTTCAGAATGCAGAATTCTAGATTAAAAAATTATAGAATTTGGTTGAAGATAAAAATATCACTTAGAACTCAAATAACTAGTGAACAATCATTAGAAAAATGTAGATATCTCAGTGATGTATCTTTACCACTTCATAATTATATCAAAATATATTTAGAATTCGTGTTGCCTTCTGTAGCACATGCAGTACACAGCGGCTTCTGGGGATTTTCTCCTCTGGGTAGTTAGGGAAAGAGTTTATGCCTAAAGAATCAGGAGCCATTTCACTGACAAGCTGGATCTCTGAAACAGGGTTTTTTCAGGGAGTTTTGATCTCTGGCTGTTATTTCATTCCTTGGAGGAAGAATCTGCTGTCTTTCTGGTTAGTTCCACAATTACAGACTTTCTTGTAGCCCAGCTTTAGAGACTTTTTTCCCTCCACTTTTAACTTCTCTTGTTTTACTTTAACTAACCACTGTAAAATGATAAAATACTTCATTTGGAGTCACCATACTAGTAGTCAAAATTTACTAATTCAAAATTATCACTGTTTATCTCGTAGACAATTTCACTGCCAATAAAAATAGGAAGACTGAAAAGCATAAAAACATTCCTACCTCCTGTTAACATTTGTGAACATTTGCAAATACATTTGTCATTGTCTGCATCCTTTGTGCTAAAATCATTTCCTGGTTGGCTTATACTGCTTATTTTGCCCGCTGTCCCAGTAAGTCCTTTAAGGTAAATCCTGTAGAAGTGAGAAATGGAAAAACAATTATTAAGTGGAAGTTGATGGTATCTGATCTGCAAAATAATGATGGAATACTTTGCAATAAATATCCTGTTCAAATAGTTAAGTTCTCTTCTGGCCAATGTACTGTTGTAAGCTGTTTTTCAGCATAATGTTTTCATATGAATAGAAATGGTCAGCACAATATTCTCATGAACAGCCTCCACATTTATAGAGATGATGTTCATGTCATCATATTAGAAGCAAATTAGAGCAAGTATATAATAACTCCTGGAATTTTTCATGTAGATCATGTATTTCTTAATACTGAAATTACACTGTTCTACTTTCATGCCACAGTAATAAAAATATTTTTTTATTAAGTTTAAAAGTTTAAAACAAAAATTTTGGTTCCCATTTTGCTATTAACACAGCATAGCAGTTTATCATGACAACTCTGCATATATCAGAAATAATAGCATTATCTGGAGTATTAATTACAAGCTAGTGACTGGCATTTTAAAAGCTGCTCAGTGTTTCCCTTTCCACTTTCCTAATTATTCTTCCTTTTCACATCCCTCATAGATTTATTAGCATGAAATCATCACAGGTATTTAAGTTTTCTTCAATTCCCTGGCAAGGTAAGCTTTCAGTGAGGCTGCTGCTGTGTTGGGTTGTGCTTACACAGGTGCTGATGCAGTCGCAGTGGGGAGAGACAGAGCACCGAACTGGAAGGATTTGAACCCTCTACTCCCATAGTATCTCTTTGGTGGTTGCATTTCTGTATCGGATACCTCATGCTTCTCAGAGGCATTCTATTTGTTTAAGGAGGAGATCTGAATCTCTGAGGAGAATTGATTTGTCCCTGGGTCAATCTTTATCTTGCATGTAATTCTCTGCTTATGATAGAAGTTGTCTTTGGGAGTTTAACAGATTATTTTAACACATTTTATATTCCTTATTTGAAAACATATTGAATTAATGAATTTTTACTCATTTAGCTTTCAAAAGATCAGCTCATTACAGATTTCTGTTTTTTTCTTAAGGTGAGTTCAAAATTGTGTAAGCCAATTTATAACATAAAGTATATTAAAATTTCCAAGTATAATGTATGCACCTAGGCTTGATCCTTAAATATAATTTGAAGTCTAATGTAAGCACAGTATTATTCATTTACTGTTATTAATAATTTTTTTAAAGTACATCTTAATATAAGAGAAGATGAGAGGCAGTGGATGGAAATCGAAATGAGAGGTTCTGACTAGGTATCAGGAAAAACTTTTTTTGCCACGAGGACAGACAAGCAGGTTGTGCAGTCTCCACTTCTGGAGGTTATCAAGACATAACTGAAAATCCCCAAGCAACCTAGTTTGACTTCTTAGCTTTGAGGTCAGAAAGTTTGATTCAAAGTCCATTCTGATCTCAGTTTTTCTATAAAGAAATTTCAGTTTTATGGTCCAACCCATAGTCTTCCCAGCATTTGGAATGTATTAATCTTTTTTTATGTAATGGATCACAAATTCATAGAATGGTTTGGGTTGGAAGGGACTTTAAAGATCACCTAGTTCCAATCCACCTGCCACGGGCAGAGACACTTTCACTAAACCAGATTGCTCAAAGCCCTGTCCAGCCTGGCCTAGAACTCTGCCCTCCCGATGGGGCATTGAAAATACTCTTAATTGAATACTTTCTTTGTTTTTTTAATTTTTCATAATGTTAAATATATTCTTTAAACCACTCCATGTTATGATGCATTCCATGTTTGGTTGCATATTATAAGAAAGTTTCTTTTACCATCTTAGTTTTCAGTAATTATTTTTTAATATTGTAAATAGACAAGGGTAATGACCCAATTTGCAAAGGTTGCCTTTCTAAGTATTTTAAAGCATTACTTAAAAAAAAAATCTCTGCTGTAGATTCTGACTGCTTCCAGATGAAAAAATATTTACTTTGGAGCTGAGACAACTGTATACTACCAAGGCATTAAGATCTAATGTTTTGTGGGGGGCAGATGCTGATGGTTTGGAATTGCTTTGCTTGCATATAAGACTTGAGTTGAAATAACAGCATCGGTTCTCTCAGGTGTCAGACTGACTTTATTTACAACAAATAGCTGCTAGAAATCTTGGAGAAATTCACCTAAATGTAGGTAATTTTTCTGTCCAGTCACCTAAAGCTCCATGATTCTGTACGATTATTAAAGAGAAACATTTCATGGACCATGTAGTAGGAAAGCATCTGGTATACTGTGGAGTCTCAAGCTTCTTCTCGAACAAATCAAACAGTATCTGCTGCATTTACAAAGAGCTGGGAGAATGAACTGTGAACTGCCCACATATTTCAGCTGTGGATGATATTTCAAAATGTATAATACTATGATACTACTAAAAGTGTATAATACTATGATAGTATTTATATAAAAAGTATTTCTTTAAAATTTGTATGATTTCTTATTCTAACTAAGATGTAAGAAGAAATTACGAAGCTTTACATTTTACAGGATGATGGGAGCATAATTAATAGGTCCATTAAAATCTGGTGTGCACTAGTAAAATACACATTTTCTCCTTTGGAAAAAGAAATAATTTTTTTAGGCAATAGGTAAAAAACGGAGCAAACATTATTTTCTGAGTGAAATGGAAAATAGTCAAGATTTGTACAAAATAAGTTCATGCATCTACCCAGTTTAGAATTATTACTATCAGAGCTTTGTTTTATTCAAGTCTGATTTTTCTGCTTACCTGTATTTTAGTTCTTCACTTGCTAGAGAGAAGTGGTCATACAATGAATATGCCTCATTTCCTTCCCAGTCTTTCAGGTGTATTTTAAGAACATAACGCTTCTGATTAGTCAATTGAGAAACAAACTCATTTCCCAGCCAGTATTCCCCAGCAGGATCACCAAATCCCTGTAATTCAAGGTATATATTTTAAACTATATGTTATATTAAAGCTTTGTTTTGTTGGGGGTTTTTTTGTTTGCATTTGAAATTATCACTTTATATGTTTTTAAGTTTAATACTTTTCAAGTCTGTCAACTAAGAATTTTACTGTGTCTATGAGGGTTATTGGTCTGTAATATTTCAAAAAGTTAATTTCAGCAAAGACAAGCTCAGGAATCTGAAACAGTGAATCAGTATTACTTCATAGATTTGGAGCAGTTTCGACTGTTGCCACTAGAAACACAAATATAAATAACTCAAAAAATGTAGACATATGATGGAACAGTTGATTAAAGAAAAGTAAGGTTTCTCTTTAAAAACAAACATCACACTTGCAAGTCTGCTTAGACAAACAACTTATTGGACTCTGACATTTTCTAAATGAGCATCTAAGGACATAGACAACTTTTTAAAGTTGTTTACATTCTAAGGATGCTATTAATGTAACTTTAGTGTATTAGATTTCAGATAATAATAACTAATATTTAAGGCTTCAGAAAACATTGCTTACCATCTTATACTCTTTCCATGTCCGGTGAAAGTCCACACTGCCATCTTCACGTCTCTGAATAACTGTCCAACCTCCTCCACCAGTTTCCATGTCACAGTAGGCCTGTCAGAGTAAGTAGGTACCAGCATAAATCATAGCAAAACAAAACCAGAAAGGCAAGTTGTGCAAAATATGTGTTAAAAATGCAGGTTTTTCATAGCTGTCATACAAATCAGTTGTGGTTGTCCACAAATAAATGTGATTCCTCTGTATATTCCTGTGTATCACACTTAACAGAATACAAATGACACCTTAAAAATTGCTGGTAGCTGCTGCTAAAGGAAGAAAAAAAAAAAGGAATGTAATTTCTTATTCTATACTTCCCTCTTGCACCGGTATTTTTGTGAGTTTCCTCGTGATATATTTTTTCTAAAAGATGTTTTCACTTCTCCATTTTTTTTTGTGAGAGATCTGTTCAACTTTCCCATGGCTTTTCAGAGTATACTGTCAAGTTCAGGCAGTGAGCAAACTGAAATATATTTTTATTTCCACAGTCATTGTTCAGTGCCTTTGCAAGTGGTCTGACCTCAAAGTTAAATGTAAGTGTAGAACAGTTATTATCTCAAACTTAAATCTTGAAGCCATGTTATACAGAATGCAATGGATATCTTATATTCTTGAACAAAAAGGTAACAACTATAAGGTGTTTCCAAATATTCCTAAATCACCTTTGATTTTACCAAGTCATTGCTAAAACTTTGAAAGGACTGACATGTAATAGGCAGTTCACTGAACTCAGTTTTAGAATTCCCAATAAATGCATCTCTGGGACATAAAATTCAAGTTTATAGGTGTCTTGCTCAGTCAATCTCCTTCTAGATTAAGTCACTACAGTGTCAGAGATGAAAGGTATTACTGAAGGTGCCAGTGTATTGGGGAGATGCTGATGGAAAAAAAGTCTTTTGACAATTAACAGGAATTTTGGAGTGATCTTTGGGAGAAATAGGGGACAAATTAACAAAAAAATTTTGTAAATATGTGAATATCTAGTACAATTTTTCTTGAGAAAGGATTTGAAATTGTTACGTCTAATTCTGCTTTTCCGAAACTAACAGAACTTACAGCTAGATGTGTGAAGTTAGTGGAGCTAAGCTGGTGTAACTCAGTACAATGAAAGGCAAAGTGAAGTCAGGATCTGTTTAAATTGCATGTTAGTACCAATACTATCTTTAAGAAAAATATTAAATTGCTTGTACAAGTATTCCTGTCTGAAGAGTTCACAGTTAATGCTCTCTCATTTGTAAATTTAATTTTTTTTTACCACTTCCTGCCACGATACTAAAGTTCTGAGTCTTCTTCAGAATTATTTCACATCTTTGAAAAGTTTTTATATTCTATTGTGAGTATTAAACTACATTAACTTCTAATCTGTATTCTAGATCTTTCATCTATTAAGTGAAGTTGCATCTTCCCATTTACAGCTGTGGAGCTAAGATTTGACTTCTTACACTTTGATAGGATATTTCATCTGTAAAGACTAATTAAATAAATAAATAAATAAAAAACCTAGCCAAGCATCTCAATATGAATTTGGATGTTTCCTTCCTTGTTTAAAAATTCTCTCAGTGGTCTTACTTATTACTTAATTTATTACTACTGCTTGTCACAATGTGCCTATAGATGTCCCAAAGCATGACTGAATGACACTGAACCTGTATGGCTTTTTCATCCTCTTCTTTGGGTCACTGGCTTATCAGTGTTAGCAGTTAGCAGATTTGAGCTCTTTGAACTGTTAAACATCCCGGAAATTCATTGAAAAAGTATGACTTCAGGGAAGCCAGAATTTCCTTCTGTCCCATGGCAGTTTTATATGTGTCATTTTAGGAAGTAGGGTGTACTCCTTACTAAATTTTCAATGTAGTTGACTCTTTTAGGGTATGTGGATTGTACGTATGTGATACGCACACACATGTATATATTTATATCATTCAAACAGGGTATTTACAGTTCAAGCAGTGTCATATATACTGTTCAAAGGCATCAGACTTTTGAAGGGAAAGAAAGCCCTTACAGCTGGAAATATCAAATATATTAGTGTTTCAATAGTCTGTAGCACATTAGAAATCCAAAGCAGATACTTTATTTTAAGCTTGTATCTAGACTCTTTGTTCAACATCAGAGAATTATAAGACATTCAATTTGAGATTTTTAGGAAAGATAAAATACATAAGGAAAAGAGTTGGATTAGGGATTACTTCTTAAAGTATATCATGTGAATGGAATTTAATTGAAAGCAGCAACTTTAATTTGTACTGATGTGTGTAATTCCTTACATCTCAAAGCCTAGTTTTTCTTTGGTTTTACTACCATCTGTATTTAATGACCAGTAAAAAATTGGTAACAGTATATAAATTAAATTTAGTAAAATAAAAATTACCTTGTAAAGGAAAGGCAGAAGATGTAAGAGATCAGTCTGTTTCAGAAAGCTAACTCATGAAGTGTAATCTACATGTATATGTGAAAACTAATTTCCATAGAGGGCTATGAGGAAGGATACTAAGAATGGGCTAAAGCAGATGCAGATACTTTTGTTAAGCATTGCTACAAGTTAAAAAGCTGATTTAACAGTGGTAAAATATCATTAGTTGTAGAGAAAGTTGTTGATTCTGAAGCTTCACCCCACTTGAAAGAACAATATAAGCAGTCAGATGGAGAACAGAACTGTTTCACCCTTCTTTGAAACATGGAGTTTTTAAGTATGTACAGTAGGAGCCCATGTATTAATTTACTTGAGCTGCAAGTCCAGTCGATATTGCTACTGTAGATGTTAATTGATGGGTTTTTTGCATGTTACATTCTATTTCCTTGATGCCTATCATCTAAATTTTGATTCAGTTGGAATTATTACTTTGAAGAAATAAATGCCTTTAAATAGCACTTTGTTTTGTTCTAATGAGATTAAAATATTCTCGAACAGTGAATGACTGTGGATGTTCTACATAAAACATTCCTATAACAGGCAGGAAAGTAAGCAAATGGTAAGACAACTAGCTGTTATAGGCACTGTAGGTTTGTTGGGATAAATGCTGGGGTACTGCAAATTTGTTCCCAAAGGGAAAAGCAACTAACTAGGAACTGAAACATAATGAGAAATTGGAGAAGAGATGTCCATAAAAATCTCATATAGATTTTTTTTTTTACCAGTAGCGATTTTAAGAAGTTTATGTAAATTTGTGAGTATAATATTTCCAGACCAAAAAAAATTCATGTCAGTCATCTCTAAGGCTTTCTTTTATCAAAAGAATTTTATATTCAAAAGGAAGACATGTAACATTTGATAAAACTAGTAAAAATAGATACCAAGATTGGACAGGCAGCAGGAGTCTTCAGACAGATGCCAAAAAGAATAAAGAGATTAGCCTCTCAAGTTACAACAAATTGGAATGGGGAATATTTGAAGTATCTTGTGAACTGTTTCAGTGCATACAATTCTAGCAGCTGTAGCACTGTGAGAGGGTATTTGGGGTGTAAGTGTTTTCAGACGTACTTTATGAATGGTAAGGCTCAGGCTGAGTTATCAGGATGAAGATCCACTACAGTTTTTATGCTAAAGCAGGTGCAGTTCAATGATTTTGTACTCTGCTTTCTCTATCTCCTATAGATGTGACTAGATAAGAACTGCAGTCCGAGTTTCCTTGTTGTGGAAAAAATAACTACACACACTGTTTGTAATTTAATTTACCCTTATACCAGGTGCCAGTGAAAAGACAGATGATGAGACTTCTAAGATTCACAGAAAAAAAACCAAAATCATCTTACTTATTGTTACTGTATTGGTGAAGCTACACATATGATCTTTTTTAATACTTGGCATTGGAAACAATGTGTATGTGTATTTTAAACATAAAGTCCATGGCATAAGCTCCTTTTGAAATTACTAGCTAGTTTTTTGGAAGGTTATGATAAACCATTTTGTTGGTGAATTCAGCCTTGCCGAAATCACTTCCTGCGAGAAAGTTTTGGTTAAAAGGCCTTGGCTCTGAATGTGTGTCAGTTCTGGGACAAAAATTCAGATAAACATGGGTGGAAATGGGAAAGGGATAAGCCACTGTTACAGTCACTATTTTAAGCTTTGGAGTAATACATTGCTAACAGTTTTATGTACTCTGCCTGGTTAAAACCAGGAGGTTAATTGGTTCATGCAGTTGCTGTAAACATGAAACTATTCACTTTTCTTGGGTTTGCCTCTGCCATTTTTCCTTGTGTCAGCAGTCTTTTGCTGTTTTTCTCAGTGTTTTTAAAAGGACTTAGCTTTTGTCCTGGTGCAGAACAGGAAAGCTTGAAAATATTAATGGAATTAAATAATTGTTTTCCTCTCAACTCTCATATGCAGTTCCTTAGTTTTGGATTATGATGGGAGACAAATTAGTAAAGTGGGATCAGTTACAGATTACACAGGAGTTGTTTATAAGCCCATTGAGAGGTCAGAAGGTGTTACAAGAGGAAAAGATGAAAACATAAACAGCAGTGCAGCACTTTTGGCAAATAAAAAAGGTCACTCTGTTTCCTGGTCTGAGTAGCCATCCACATCATAAACAGTTGAAAATGGTGTAACATGTTGATTATCCCTAAACCTTCACTTCCCTTGACAACTCCTCTATATTTGTATAAAAATCAACATCATATTAAAACTTTTTAGTCTCTTATTTTCAATGTCATATGGTAAGTAAAACCTTCCCTGTCTTTTTTTATCCGAAGTGGGCAGAATACAATTTAAATTCTTAATTATTATTAAATTACTGATTTAATACTAATTTAATTAAATTAGTACATTTTAACTACTTTTTAGCCTAGTCAGTTACCAAAATGGGTATTTATGTTAAGTTTTTTAAGCCTCCATGTTCAAATGTAAAGCATTTAATATTTTATAGTCTATGAAATTTGTGATTGTACTTTTGAAAATGCAGTGTAAAGTTTATGACAGAAATTTTCATTCTGTAATATGTCCTGCACTTGCATCTGATTTTAGAAAATATGCATGCTCTGTATATTATATATGACAGTAAAATTAAAACCAAAGAAAAACACTTGAGACAAGTAATAGTAAGAGATCCAAGGAATGTAAACCTTCCTGAAATGTCTAACAAAGACTGCTGCAATCTATTACTTCAGAGATGTAGTAGCTTGCATCTCCTTTAGCTTTTAAAATTGTGATTGTAGATATCTATGCTATTTAAATACCATTCAACTTCACTTTATGACATCTTATGTAACTAATTTTCCTGTGAAACAGATGTAGTTAGACTAGAATATTTGACGAGAAAACTAACTTTTTTTTTCCCCAAGAGAAGCTGACTGTGAATAATTTCTCTAGATTATATCTGCAAAAAATTGCAGGTTTTATCTATTGTATTTTATAGGTCTTACCCAGACAAATTTCTTATTTCCTTTAGCTGAGAGCTTTGTAAATGTAAAGATCACAGTCTGGCTTGGGCTAAATGAAGTTCTGGCACTTCAAAGACTAATCACTAGTGAATTTCATTTCTAAACCTTTGCTATCCAAGCTTGGGGAAAAAATGCTTTCTCTGTCTGGGTTTTACCAATTGCTTTTCCACATATGTCTCATTTTTCTCTGTTTTTTTAAATTTTCTGTTAGTTTTTCTGATGTAATAAAGTAAAGCCTTTGGAATTCCATAAAATATTTCTTTTTTTTTTTTTTTGTGTAAGGAAGTGTCTACAGTAGAAATTAGAAAATAAAAACAGCAGAAAATTATTTAGTGTTTGTCTAAGAAATATAGTAAGCATTTTTTTTCATATTCAAATGTCCTTTAGTCTGTTCATCTGTGTCTGAATAGTTAAAAACAAACATTCATCTTTTGAGCCCCATTCCTCCCAATGCTCACTAGAGGTTTTGGTTCTTTATCCTCACAATCCACGTGTGACTTTTCTCCCTTTCACATTCTGTTGACTGTTTCAACTGACCTATACTATCTGAAGTTTTATCATTTTATCATTTTATTTATTTCAGTAGATGAAGCATCTGTCAGGCATCCAGTGTTTCATCTACTGATTGCCATTTTTGGCTCAAGGTCTCTTCTATAGAGCTATGGTGTATGGCTTTAACTGAAGTTGATGCTGAAGTTCATTTCAGTTAAACATAAGGGGAAAAACTATCCACAGAGGAACTTAAACTGATCTAGTGAAACCACTGCAAACTCACCTTTTATTTAAATCAGAGCAATATTTTCCAGAAAAATCCTCTCTGTTACCCAGTGTCAGTCGTGCTGATCTAATTGTTAATGCAAGTGTTACACAAATGTCCTTAAAACTCTGTCATGAGTATACATCCATGAGTACTCTTCTGCGTCCCTGATTTTACCTCCTTTTGCCATGTGAAGGGACTTGGGTACGTGAAAGAACTAAGAATTTAAGAGAAGATAGGAGTTTGCAGATCATGCAAGAGCAACTCTGATGGAGTTACAGACTTTATAAAGAAATGTCAGTACATTATTGCTTTAGCTGCGTTAATTTTTCAGAAAAAAAAGAATTAAATTCTGCCACGCTGACGCAAACAACAAAATGCTCATTAATTTTAAAGGAGCCAAGATTTCACCTGAAGGACTTTTTTCTTCCTGTTAGATATTCTGACTTAGGAGTGATGAAATGCTTATAAAAAGACGTTGGTAAGTAGTAAACTTCACTATTAACTAGCCTTCAAAATAGCATATTTGCCAGATCAAATAACTTTTAACATCCAGTATGCCTAGGTAGCTCTTTATCCTACCTTCTTTTCTTGTGCCGTGTTTGAAACTGTTAAAGTGTAGATTCCACTTGTTGTCAGTCCAGATTTGAAAGCTTCAGCACAGTCCTTGAAGCTGATTTGCTCCTCTTTAGCTATGAAGTTGTTTTTAGCTGTTAAAAATACAATTGAAATGGAAGGCATTAAGAAGAGACAAATAAAAGTTACTAAGAAGCAATTTATGATGTAATCAGCGAAAAGCTTTGCAGCTCCAAAAGATATGCCTGGCCCTGAAAGAAACGACAGATCAAGATACTTATTATGTATGTTGTTACTTTGTATAATTCAGAGACATTATTCTGATAGGAGTCTGGTTGCTTGATAAGTTGAAAAATGCCAATACTTATGGTGAATAAGAAAGGATATTGCATGACATTCGGTTAAACAGTTTCTGCTTCCACTCATTGCCTTTGCTGGTCTCTTACGTGTATTACAACCTATATGCTCATTAACTATTACTACATAAATACTTAACTAGCAAGTGATTATATTAAGAATCACTTTTGGGCAGTACTATAATATTGTAAAATCCAATGTAAGAGTTATGAAATCTTTTATAATACAGCAGATTGGTGGAACTACTCTTACAAAGATTTTAGATTATTTTTCTTTGCCCCTGTGCCTAGCAGGAACAAGTTTATATGTACCAAACTGAAGCTTGGCAGCTCAGCCCAACCCACTGAAGAGACATCCCCTCTGGAATTGATTTGTGCAAAAAATACATTTTCATATGTCTAAGCCTTCTTATTCTACAGAACAATCTAAGGTTCATCTTTTCGTTCAGTACTTTCTAACTATGGAGGTTGGAATTTCCTGGCATTTCGCCTGCTGACTGATATTTCATATTTGAACCTTTTGGGGTTGGTTCCGTGTGTTTTCCCTATTAATTAAATCTAAAAAGCACAGTCAGTTCCTACAAAGGTTTAGGTGCCATATAAATACATGCTTATATTACAGTTGCTTATTATGTTGGTTTTAGCTTGCTTATTCATTATTTACCTGTTTAAGTGTTTTGCCTTACATATAAAAATAACACGTTCAGTGTTTTAATTGCTTTTCCACACTCTATTGTTTGTATACTGTCTTAGAAGCTTTCCCTGCTAATTTTGTCTTTTTGGCAAACATTCATTATTTTTTCCACTGTGGGTTTAACAGTGCTGTAGCCAACATGACTTTGACTTGTTTACTTATTTGTGCACTAGCATAGCAGATAACATCAGCAGGAACATGTACAGCCTTGGTAATGGCATTTAAGGGGATAGCGTCAGTTATCAAGACAAAAAAACTTGGGATTTACTTTGTTTAGAAAAACCTACAACATTATTATTTAGGATACTACTGAAAGTAAGGACTTCCGAACACTTTTCCTTTTCTGTGATCTAACTTGCAGTAATGTAACACAGACTACCTATACTGTCTTCTATGGTGTAATGACAACTTTTAATTTTTTTTTCTGGTATTTAATTTTAAATCCTTTTTTAGGGGTTCTGTATGTGTTAAGCCCTGAGAACTTTATGGGCAAATGTGCCAGATTCTACAGTCTTTTCTATGGAACAACTATACCTTCTTAATTTGTCCAGGTTCCATATTCAGACATAAAATTCAAGGCAAGGAATGTTTAAATCTTGTGTAGCCATAACTTTGTGGTTTGTGTGGGGTTTTCTATGGAGCATGTGAACCTGCACAAATTTGGAAGCTATGCTCTGTGGCTATAATTTGTTGCAGGGTTGTCAGGCAATTAGGGGTGAGATTCTTGCCTATAAATTTGCTAGGCTGAGGGATTTTTAGGATGACCAAGGAAACTTCAGTGGAGGACTTTTGGGAGTAGCTGTTGGCCTGGGCTGCTGCTTTCTGTTGTTGGGGGTAAAAACTATGCCTGTGCTGATTCCTTTCCCTTTAGCAGCCACTATAATTTGTCCTTTCTTTGATGAACTCTATGTGCATAAAGCAATGAGAGGTGGCAGAAACAACCTGTGTGAGCCAGGAAGAAATGTTGCAGGCCTACATCATGCAGTCTAACCTAGATTGGTCAATTGGTATATTGCCACACAAATGAATGCTATGTGAGATGAATGACACTTGGCATCTCTCTATTTTGTTGAACCACTGGAGAAGTGAGCAGGCAAACCAATGTAAACCACAGAAGATGAACAAAATGTTGAAAAGAAACCACATAAATTATGTGTTTGTTTCCCCTACTCCTCTAAAAAGTAGGTTAATCAACTCAGGCAAAAAAATACAGACTTTTTGAGAAGCAGAAGTGGGACAGAACTAGGTGTAAGACTTTATAGGTAATAATGTACAGAAATTAGAAAATAGCACAGAAATTATATAAGCATATCTGCTTTTACTTACAGTTTGGTGTAGATATCATAGTAAGCAAGTTATGAACGGTCTCCATCAGATCATGTTGTTGTTTTTGCAGAACTGAGTTGTTTACTGTAGCTGTAACTAACTGTTTTTCTAGTTCTTCTATAATAGAATTCTGTCTGGATACTAGGACTTGAAGCTGATCTTTTTCATCTTTTATTGACTTCAGCTGAAGTGTGTGCTTGTCTTCCATCTCAAGAACTCTTTTTTCTAGAAAGCTAAATAAAAGATTACAATTAGGCTCCCCAGAAACAATTTTGAACTGATGTCAAGCCTGTTGTAGAAGTTTCTTTCTTCATAAGTACTCAATTTCATTCTCTGATGCCATATCTGCAGTAGATGACTAAATGAAAGTTTAGTTTCATACATATGCTTTAATTTATTATATAGTTGCATTAATAAAAAACATTGTCTGCTATAGTCTGTATTGCAGGCTTTTTGGGTGTTTGATAATTCAGCATTATTAAAGTAAAGATATAGTGACTAAGATTTCATGGATTTACCCTATTAAAAGATGAAACTTATTCTCATCTTCAAACAGATGAAACTGTGAACTTTTCAAACATCCTATAATTAAAATATATACTTAATATGAAAAAATGTTTTGGCATTAAGACAGGGAAACATGCAAATAGTTACTTGCCATCTCCAGTTCTGGAGCTGGTATGATTAGGTCTCTGGATGGAACATTATTTCACTGCTAATTGTTCTGATGCAGACACTGAGAAAGCTGATGTTAAAAGGTGCATGGCTAGAAGACAGAAGTTCACCTAAAATCCATTGCTATTATTGAAAAAAAAATCCTGAATCTTATGTTTCAAGCAGATTAGCTCAAAGTCACATTGCCTTTTGTTAGGTGAGAAACAATGCTTTTGTGTTTACATGGATGTTACAAGAGTAGTCTAAGATCTGCTGAGTTCAACACCAGAGAAAAGTGACCTTTAAAATTCAGTATTTCCTTCGCTTTCCATTTGATAAGGATGCTTGCTCTTCTTAAGCTGGTAGATAAACCTTTAGGGAGCATATGTAAGTGTAGTAGACTAGTGAACAAAAATGTCAAAACATGTCTCATGGGTTTTTTAAGCTAATTCTTTCAAAATAAAAAGCACTTTGCACATATGGTTCTCATCAAAAAACATGGTTTTGAAGGAGACAACTTACTGTTATTGCTGCTTTTAAATTTCTCTGTAAACTATTTATTGCCAAAAGTAAAATAAGACCCTGGTGATATGGAAACAAAACCAGCTGAAAAAAGGTATGAGCCTTTGGACCACAGCTGAGTACAGAAAAGGATAAGAATAACAGTTGGATATTGGTCTGAATTTCAAACATTGACTAGTAAGGAACATTGAATGTGATTAGTGTTTTATTTTTCTCATGTTAGAAAAAAATTGCGGCCATGACCTGGTTGTTCATTAGGATAGCTGTGTACTACATGGAAATAAAATTTTGGAGATGTGGTTGCACTCAATTAGTTTGAATCAGGTTACTGATAACTTCATCTTGATCAGTCTAAAGAAGAATATAAATTGGCTACAACTGACGTACTGAGAAGTCCTGCAGTTTTAGCCTTAAGTTCCTTAAATAAAGGAGAACTTTAAATAGTGAAAAATGATATATAAAGAGAATATGAGAAGAAACCTGCATGATCTGCTAGGCTTTAAATAATATATGACCTTTGTAATGAGCATAGCTGGGTGTGGGGAGCTTGTGTACCAGGGCTTATTTTCCTACTTCAGTACATTTGTTTCTAAAACTATTAGAAGGGCACTTCAGGGAATAGCATTTCATTGGGCTGATAGGCAAACTTACCTGTTTTTTTCTTGTAGTTTTGTTATCTCATTGGTCTGATCTGAAATCTGTCTTTCAAGTTTGTTTGTTGAAAGAGAGTGTTCCAAAAGCTGAAGTTCAAGTCTGGTTGTCTGGTTTAATACCTAAATAAAATTTACAAAAAAAATTTGACAATTAAGATACTTCTTTTAAATAAATTTTAATTTTGTTATGTTCTGAAATCATGCAAATCTCTTCTTAAGCTTATGATTAAAAAATATATATTTTTCAACACTTAATGTGGGCACAAATGTTCATGGAATCAGAATGAAGAAGAATACACATAGTTGCACTAATTTAATTATTATGCTACCATATATGAGTGGGAATATTTCAGTAGTCTGCTACATTTCTGATCAATGGATGAAAGCTACTGTGTACTTTAGCTTTGCTGTTATACCTTTCCCTCTGTTATGATAATTCTTACTTCATTACTGGAACTGTTATGGTTGTTGCTCAAAGAATGAGTTGAGTTGTTGTCTCAGTCTGGTGTAGAAAGTATGTACTCTCTCACTTGCTGAAATCTTGGCCTATTCCAAAAATCACTTGATAGTTCCCTCCTAGCTATTTTTCTCAATCCCAAATTATATTTTCAAATGTTTTTCATGTGAACCACACTTTTGTCAATTCATTCTTTCCATTTTAATGTTACCTTTTCTAAATGTATTGTTTACGCTTTACTTGCATCTTTAAATCAAGAGATACAGATATTAGGAAACATGGAAGATAGTGTTCGGTCTGTATGGGATTGCATTACTTTGAGGCATGTTTTCTAGAAATATTTTCTCATTGTTTTAGAACAGCTTTTTTTAATTCAACAGAATTTGGCTTTCCTTGACAGGAAGAATTGATTACTCATGTCCTTCATGTTAAACAGTCATTCAGGACATGATTTCACACTTAAGTGTAATTGAAAACTATTGCCAGAAGTAAGTGTCCTTGAGAGAGCAATTGTTTGGTTAATTTCCTTATGTTGCTAATTAAGCCTTAAACCCAGTCACCAGTAATTTCAAGCAGAGAAGGAAAGTTACAGTCAGGATTTTCTTCCTCTAAGCAGAAAATAATTGAGTAATTTCCATAAAGACATTACAGTGAATGAATAAATACATTCTCTCAACATGTGCAAAATATTAGGCTCCTGAATAATGCAATCAGAAAGTTAAATTCAGTACCTCTGTGAGCTATGAACTATCAGTTTATCAAAGAATTCACAAAGACTTGTTAAAAAGTGGAATTTTATTCATTGGATGAATTCTACAGATAGTAAAATGTCTAACAAGGATTTTAGATTTTGTATGCTATTTATATTATATAAAATGTTATGTGCTGCATGCTATATTCATTATGTGTTTTGGCAGTTATATGTCTGAATTTTCCCACCATGTCTGCAAAAATACAAATGCATGCCATTCTACATTGATTGGACTTGTCCTCCTATTAATATCTGCATTCTGTTTAACAGAATGTTAATGTTTTTCAATTAAACCATAATTAAAGATAAACCCTTTTTTTTAAAGTAAGTTAGCAAATAATATGTACAGCAGGCAGGTTTACTTCTGTGTGAATATGCTTTTCTAGAAGCCTTCTAATTTCTTTTTTCTTGATTTATCTCAGATTTGTTTATGTATCCCTCTGTTATCCATAATACGGTACATTGTGCTGGAACCGCTTAGAGTATCTGTGAAAGCATTCATTAAAAAGACACATTTTTCTTGACAAGTTAAAAAAAAATAGAAAAGTTTCGATTTTAAGAAGCAATGAACCTGGTAAATGGAGCAAAGGCAGTTTGAAGGAACTTTCTTTTAGCTAAAGTGGTGAATAATCAACAGAGATATACAATGAAGGTTGTATGAAAGCACACTAGGACCCAACTGATGCTTAGATATAGTATAGTAGTTTTAAGTACATTCTGTTTAAAGGTTAATGTAACAGTTATCTTGCTGGACTTACTTCAA
The DNA here is from genome assembly GCF_001604755.1 of Lepidothrix coronata. Classification (NCBI taxonomy): domain Eukaryota; kingdom Metazoa; phylum Chordata; class Aves; order Passeriformes; family Pipridae; genus Lepidothrix; species Lepidothrix coronata. Next base: position 4,005,911 of record NW_016690225.1, read on the forward strand.
ATCCTGCTGTAAAGGAAATCACTCAGGTGACAACACTGGGCTTGAGATGGAACTAGGTATTATCAAATACTAATGTATCCTTAGGCTGGGTGGAGCTCTTGGTGATAATGATTGACTTGTAATTGTTGAACTAAATAGTGTAACAATAAACGGTGTTAAATGTATAGTTGTAGTATTTGGGAAGCAGAAGCATTTTTAGGTTGAAATTCATTACTTACTTGTGCTTCAACATCTGTTAATTTGCGGGTCTGTTCAGCTGTTTGATTTAGTAAGTTTGTGCCTATTTCAATCATTACTGCAGTCTGGTTCTGCACTGCAGTTTGCTGGATCTCTACCATTTCTTTCTTCATACTGTCTTGGATGTAATTCTCAAGCTACATGGGAAAGGAAAGAGAGAAGATAGTTGCATTCTTTAAAATGTTGGAAAGGGAGGTAGTACAGTAAGCCTGCTTGCTGCCTTGCTGAACAAATTTGTTCCTTGTCCTTGTTATGTATTTGTGTGAAGTTTCCCAATGTTAAGTTCTGTGAGAGGAAGGGCAAATGTGATAAGGAATGTGTGGCCACTCATTTTCTAAGGGAAGGAACAGAGATTTGCAGTGGTAGATAGAAGGTACAGTGGTAAGAATGCTTGTGGGCACTTGGAAGATTTTCTGCCTTAGTGCTCCCACTGATTTTAACCATCAGAGGAGCTTCACCAGCTTTGGCAGCGATGGGAATTTTTTAGAAGACAAAAGTTTATGAGTTTAGTCATCTTCCTGTATTTACAGTTAAATATTTTCAAAAGCATTTTTCATCACATGACTAGTAGTCAGAGAAGAGGTCAGATGTCATTTAAAACTCTTACATGCACATTTTTGTCAGAGAGAATTTCAAATAAAGACATGAAATCATAGAAAAACCTATAAATACTTTAAATGCTTAGGATTTAGGAATGCAAAAGTTGTTTAAAATACTTGATTCTGAAGTAATTTCTGTAATTGGGCTTTTTTAGTAGTCATTTTATAACAGAGTACCCAGCTTTCAAGGAAAGCAAGAAGAAAATAAGTAGCAAGGTTAAAATTAAAGTAACCTTATATATGTCTCCTTCCACCTGTCTGGATTATCAAAAAGCAGTCTGATTTTTGTCCACACTTCTTTAATATCATTTTCTCAGTAACATTGCTAATACTTCATATTTCTTTCATGGCTTATGTTTGAACTCAAACCATTGACTGGTGAAATTTCTAGAAATTTCTAGAATCAAAGTTCTACTTCAACACTGTTCTAACAAGAGATCCATAATAAATTTTGAACTTCATGCTGTACCCACAAAGAGGATACTAGCTAATAACAAATAGCTAATGTCATTAAGCACAAATTATAACACATGATCAATTCCTAATCTAAGTAAAATGGTAAAACAGATTGATATCTCGAATTTTTGAAAATATTATTTTGATAATGCTATCTTGATATGAATGATGGCTTGTAGTAAGGAGAAACTTTAAACATGACTGCATGGCTACTTTCCATATCAGTGAGGAAAAACATCTTATGATTTCATATTCTATCAAACCATGGGGGGAAAAAAAAGGACATACAGAGGAAAAAAAAAAGAAGGAGTGAGACATCTCAGGTATCAAAGAGCTACTGTATGAGAAAGCATTGAAAATATTGCATCATCTTTAATTTAGAAAAAAAGGCCCACAAAAAGTAAAAAGAAAGACAGCAATGAATAGATCAACAAAGATAGACTGTTCATGAGCTTTGGTTCTTTTATGAAACAGTTGTGGATATTAAAACTCAGTCTTCAAGGTTGATTCCTTTTTCACTAGAGATCAGAATGATCCTTTTTCACTAGAGATCAGATGAGAATCTCAGCAAAGTCATCTCCGCATACAGGATTACAGAACTGCATGACTTCTTTGAAATTGTTATCGCTGAGTTATTCCAAAACACACAACTAAAAAATGAGTTAATTCTGGGCTTAAAGGTAAGGTAAACATTTTGTGGTAGGCTTAGGGAATTGCCCATTTCAAACACACAGCTGTAAGGTTGCTCTGATTACAGTATGCAAAACCTGGGATTACAATTTAAAGCATCTGGTGGTTCTGGTTGCCAGATTTTTATACCTCTTGTCACCATGCTTGCAACCTTAGCAAGAAGTTGTTTAGACACACAGATCTCCATTTTCATAATTTATCTTATTTGAGTATCTGTAAGTATAAGCATATCTCCAAGTATCTGACCTCTTTCAAATAATCTCATTGATGTGGTGAATTCTAAATCATTGAAGTATTCTCTTGATTCCAGTTTAATGGTTACGTCTTCACATCTGTTTTTCAACTTAAAAATATTAAATAAGTAACTTAGGAAATATGGTATCTGTGCTTACTTGAAAGCAGGAAATATGAGCACCAAAAGGGATTTATATTAAGATTTAAAGCCAGTTTCATTATCTGACTTATTTATTCTAATTTAGAGTGACATGAAACATCAAAATTATATTGACCTATTAAGTGGCTTTGGAGCTTCTTGTGGTTTTTTTCCCTAAAAGTCCTACAAAGCATGATTACATAAATCCCTTCTGTTTTTTACTTCATATTCACCAGTTCTCTCCCACTTTTGTACATTCTCTGCACCTACATATCATAAAATCTCTTTTCCTGACCTGAACCAAGATACGCACTCATCCCTCTGCTTATATTCCACTCTCTCTTGATCATAAAATGCAAAACTGTAGAAAGCAGAACTTTTTACAACTATATTTCCTAATTTTTTTTAAGTGGCAGGTGCTTTCATCTCTCTTCAAAGAATGATGTTCATCCAAAATGCCCACCATCTCCCACTGACCTTAGTGAGAGCAGAACGTTCCCATTGCATACTCTCAGAAAGCAAGACCCTCAGCTTTCCCTGAGAGGGAGGTGGAAGAACGTTTTAATTCAGGCTCCAGTTCCCACAACCACAGCTGAGCTTCACTGACAACACTGAGGATTAGCAGCCATTTTGCCAGACTGCAGTTCTTTGTGGCACATTTCTTTGTAGAGTACCATTCATCAGTTCCTGCAAAGGAGCCTCCTTCCTTTGTAAGCAGTAGCACACTCAGAAATTGCTGAAGGGAGAAGAATAGGCTGAGTCATTTAAAGGAGGGAAAGACACAGGAATGAATGCTGCCGTCCTCATCTGTCAGTTGGGAAGTTTGGCAGTTTAGTTTGAACAGCATGTCTGTCATCTTCAATATTTTGCTCCAATTTGGAGGGTGCAGCAGCAATTGTTGGCTAGATTTCTCCTTTGCCACGTAGCTAGTTATGGGAAGATAATTTTTAATCTCCTTTTAATTCAAATAATATTTGGCATATAAGAATTGTGTTGATATATCGTAACCTTGATTACATGATGGTTATTTCTGACAAAGAAAGTGTCAAATTGTCAAAATAGCTGACTATTAGTGATGCATCTTCCTTCAGAAATTCTGTTTTTGAGGGAGTAAGTCAATCAATGAGTCATAACTTAAGGCAATTACAGGAGAGAGGAAAAGAGGTATTAATACATTCACTTTTGAAAGAATGAATATTTGATAGCATTTCAGTGATTTTTTTTGTGGGTTTTTTTATAAAACATTCTATCTTTTGTGTAAGAAGTTAGCTTGCATGTATTTTGGACTAAAGTAAATATAAAAATGAAAGCACAGATGGGAAAAAAACATGCCTCAAAGTATGTTTACATTGCCAAAAAGCTGGGAAAATTGAAATAATTTCACAGTTAAAATCTGTAACAGTTAAAGTGATGCATTTTTAGAGAGAAGAAATTCTCTAAGGTCATCACTTTGGGGCTGTGTCGTGGTTTATTACTTCAAATTATATAAAATCATAAAGTTTGATGAAAATACTTTAGCCAAGTTGCCAAAAGAAACAAGGACAGGTCAATCATAGTGGAACACATTCCAACACATTGCTTTTATAGCCAAGACTGTCCTTTTTTAAGCAAGCTTTAAATTGACAAGAAAGAAAAGACGTGTAGAGTATGCACTAAAAGAAATTTGTTTTCTAACCATTGGCAGAGATAGTATTAATCCTTTATGAAGAATTGTCAGTACTTATTCAAATGAAAAGCCTTCCTGACTGCTATCATATTGTTTATGTACATATTGCAGAACAATTTTACAAAGAATCAGTGACTTATTTTTGCGTTTCAAAGACGCTTTGAGTTACCAATTTTTTCATTTACAGTTACAAATGAGATCTTGCTTTTGTTCTTTGCTGCCAAAGGTTTAATCTGTACTAATTAAGCAGTCACGTTCCTGGCAGCATTTATAGCTACATGAATACATACATCACTTCTTTGCCAAATGCTACCCCATATAAATGGTACAAATAGTAGGGACTGGTTATTTTATTTTATAGAATTTGTCAGTTGTTGGAGCAGGCTTTCCAAATAAAGTTTGGTGATTTTCTTGATGTTTCTAATCTGATTCTGTCAACTGTAACGTTTATTTTCAGGGAGAGATAATGTTAAATATGAGTTTAATATTTAATATAGTACTGTGTCCTGTATGAACAGGTTGTATTACAACACATATTGCATGTTTAGTCATGTAATGTAGATACAGAGAAAATTGCAGGGCTAATGACATGTATGTGGTGTTTTTTCCTCTAACTTTTGTTTTGAATTTCCAAGAGTGGAGTAGATCCAGCAGAAAACCTAGCAACAGAAAATACAATGTTTACAGCTAGGCATTTTTTGAATGTGCATTTGAAGCTACAATGTTTGACATATGTAGAAGCCTGGGCAGTAAGGCACGGACTGTCAACTGAGGGGGGGATCAAGACCATCAAAAGACCCTCAAAGTCCCCCAACCCATTTCTGTAAAAGTCCAGAAGAACGGATTGTGTGTGATGACTCATTTACGTGAAGAGTGAGATTCTTAATCCCAGGGGAAAACTCACCTATAAAAAGGTATCCCTCCAAAGCCTGGGTGGCACCACAAGGACATTGGACACCTTCTCAGCTGTTCTTTTATTACTCTTATTATTAGAAGATAGGGGCAAACATATGCCAATTTCCACACCAAGTGTGTAGTTTGTTAATAAAAATTTGTGAGCTTTTTTTTTCTGAACCATTTTGGCTTTTGCCACTCTTTTACAACCACAAGCATCTACAACTTTTAGGTGTTCTCTTCTGCATAGGAGTGAGATGTGATACATACATTAAATTGTCAAAAGCTTTGTGAGTTATTGTTCTCACATTCCTACTAAAAATGTCCTGTGCTTTATTCAAAATTTACCTGTGTGAATTTAAACCATAGGAACTTAATCAGCCCTTCCAATACCTGTGGTCAACATCCTTGGGGTATTTTATTCCTCAAGATGTTTGGTATATTCACAAAAGTGAGCAAGATGGAAAATGTACTTAAGCATCCATAATCAGTTTTGCTGAGTTCTAGTGACAGGGCAAAGTACAAAAACTGCTGATGAGACTCATCAGTTCTCTTCAAAATACGTTTTCAGAGTACAGATGAGTCCTTCCTACTTCTCACACTCCAGATGTCTTGAGTTATCTTTAACCCAGTAATGCTTGGTCTTGGTTGCCCTGCCCTTTTTTCAGAGTGGCAGTGATCTTAGGATTGTGGCCACATCTGGTTTCTTCATGAGTCATCTGAAGTAGAATTTAGCCCATAAGTTGGAACATTCTTTTCAAACTCTGTGCCAATGTACAATTGTCTCATTGTAGAAGGTTATCCTTATATGCCATAAAATCCTTAAATTTCTGATTCACACACATACATTTTTGTACATAAAGACAAACTATAGTTTTTTAAAAGACTATTTTCACGTACTTAACTTCTAGTTGAGATACTAAATATTTAAGTTGTTTATTTGTTGTATAATTGAAGTTTCTACATGAGGAAGGGTTTCTTGGGATGAGCCACCTTGGATCCTTGGATATGGTTAACAGTGAAATGTAATGTAGTCTTTAAAAAAGAAGAAAACACGGTCACAATTTCATCACAGCAGTTCATATAAGCAATATGTATTATTTTACCTATATATATATATATGCGCTACACATGCTGCTTAATGTGCATGTATGTAATGCGTGGAGCACCATATTGCCAGGCTCTCCATGTGCACTTATATTTGTATTTCCATATCACTTTTATGTGTTGTGTATTGCTGTTGTGAAGCCAAAATACTGTACAGATTTCAGTTTTGTTCTCTTTAGAATAGCTTTTCATACTTGTTTTCACAGTCTGTCAATGTTGCTACTGCTTAAAGTCAGAATAGAAATAGAAGGATCACTATCCCTTCCAAGAGTCATTTATCTTGACAGACCTAAGGGAACACATTTTTAAGGGCATTGCATCAATCCCCATCAATCAGACTTTAGGCTATTTTAAATCAGCTTTTCATAAAATAATTTATTTCTCTATGTTTTCTGAAAGTCATTTATCAATTTTAGTAGCTTATAACTTTTGGAAAATAATATTACACTGCAGAAGGAAAAAAGCAACATTTTAAATTGCATTTTTATCTTTTTCCTTTTTTTTTTTCTTTTTTCTCTAGAGCAGGATGTCCCCATGGTCTATGTGCTGTTTCTCAAGGGAGGAAGAAAATTCTTTTGGGAATGTATATGGGAATGCTTGAGATGTCTCTATGCTATTAGATTCTTACATGCTGCATTGAAGATGTCTGCCTGTCCAGACCTCTGGCTAAGATTTTTCTCTTATCTCATTTTCCTGTCAGCAAACAAAAGGTGAAAAGCACATCATAAATGAATACTATCTGGAAGTGAGCTGAGATTTACTGGAAAATATTCAAGCTAAAATTGTGTAATAAAATGCTAAAGATTTAAATGCTAATTGTTCAAATAGTAAATACAGACTTTAAATGATACACAGCAGATGGTTCTGTTAATGACTCTTGTGCATTAAATGAAAGCTTACCAAGTTATTCTCACATCTGATTACATTTCATTTAGACAAAGCTGTTTGTTATGCTTTTATAATTTACACTTGCTAGCAGAAAAAAATCGCCCCCCCCCCTTACTGGCAATAATCTACTTACATAAAAACTAAATATTTCATTAATATAACACGAAAAAAAATGCATTAAATGCCTTCATTGTCTATGCAAATATTTGTGAAGAATGACTTTCACTCTCTGTTCTTGAATGGAAGTATTTCGTACCTAATACTAAAAGTTATTACGGCACAATCACACTTTCTACTGCATGTTTTGAACTACAAATGTTACAATGCAAGTGATGATGTAGAAAAAGCAAAAGAGAAAAAAAAAGAGAAGAGACTAAGAGCTGAAACAGTCCCAAAGGCTAATGTAGAGTTGAGCTCCCACCATTCCAGATGCTGAGCTTGTTTTGTACATGTGATACTACACTACTGCTTTCCTAATGTGCATTTTCATATGTTTTGTCATTTGGAGGATGACATGGGTTCTTCATACTATATATGATACTTATAGTTTCTATGGAGCATTTTTGGGGAGTTGTACACTAAATTGCAAATGAAAAATATTCTTGAGATTTCAAAAAAATGTTATTAATAGAAACTAAATAGTCACCTTGACAACCATTTAATAGTGTGAATTTAGATAAGAAAAGAATTTGAAAAAAAACCCCACAAAATTTAACAGCAATATCTTCAAAATTAAAATCAATTATTTAGTGATTAACTGAACTCATTAAGAATTAAGGCTGTTCATTAAGGCAGTAATTTAAGATTCTGAATCACCATTTTTCAGGATCTCAGCTAAGTGGTATTTCTCTTAGAAATCAGGGAAGGAATTCATAAAGTTCCCATTAGTCTAAAAATAAAGAATAAATAAATAAATAGTATGAGTCATGAATGGCATTTTGCCGAAGTTCAGTAGCACTGAAGCCAGGAAGACAAGAAGCTAGTGATGCTTCTGCCATTCACTGATATGAATATAAATATTTTTTTATATGCAACAAACCATCCATATTCAAAATTAGAATTCTTTATGTGTAAACAGGATAAGAAATACTGCTAATCAATATTTAATTTTTAAATACTAGATTGTGACATTCAGCTGTAATTTCACAAATTGAATATTCAAACTTTTTGGAGACAAGCCTACATGTTTTCAGTTGTATCTTGTACTTGTGTGCTACCATCGGGAAATCAGGACTTTACCAGACTGGTGTAAAGATGAGATTCCGCCCTAAAAAGGTGACATCTGAAAAAACACTTGCTATCCCAGATCTAAATAATCCTTTCCCATTTCTGTATTTTTATCCATTCCACTGAGTATTAGACAGCTGAAATAAACTTGCTATCAGATATGCTGGTGGGGATACTTATGACATTTTTCATGAAAAACATTGGCTACATAGCCTTATAAACTTTACAAAATATTTAGCAAATTTATCTGCCACAGATAAAGTCATTTATCATTTTTATCTCAACTTAGAATATCAAGTGATTTTTTTATGAACTCCTCTTTCAACAGGACTGCCTATTTTAAAGAATAACTCATGATATGACCAAGCAAATCAGAGTGCAAGTTTGTGAAGAAATATGAAGCAAATTCCTCTTTTCAAAGCATGTTATTGGGGAAATGAAAAAGAGCTAGGCATTCACAGTTCATTCTCAGCATTGCTTTCTAGGGAAGCAGTCATCTTGCATTCCACTTCCAACCAGAAGGAAGAATGATTTGGAGTTCAAGGATCAAACTAGTTAGGAAGCTGTGGAACACAATTAGTCCCTTTTGTGAGCTATAAAACTGGGTGTCTCCTGTTTCAAAGCTGTGTTCACAGAGCATCTTTCAGCATGAAAAATCATTAGATTTTCCTTTTAAGCTTCACAGATAAGGAAACTGAAAGCATTTTTAGTAGTTCTTAAACTTTGCAACATACTGGCATCTAAATATAGTTTATGGAGCTTTTCTAAGATCTTTTTCTTGAAGAAGTTTCAATGATGATGCTAGCAAGAGACAACCAGTCATTTGAGCTGAAGGCCTGAAAATTTTTCATGCTCAAGACTTTGGGGAAGTACATGTCAGCTGCTGATTTCAGTTTTGAAGAACTGAATTTCTTTACTAAGAATGCAGGGGGGAAGAAAAGTAATTTCCTATCAAGTGCTGTAACTCTTTTTTTAAGAAATGCTGCATCTTTCTCTTTACTGTTTCCATTGATAATATGTTAGATGGACTGAGGAGGTGGGGTGTCTGAAAAGCTGCTACATTTACATCACCAGCCTGAAAATTCCTCACTTGCTGGACCAGACCTGTCAGAGAACTTCCCTGAAGTTTCCAAAACACTGGGCAGGGGAGCAGGACTCAAAAACCAAAATAGGCTTAATTCTGACTACAGAAAGCACTAAGGGCTGCCTTAAATAATAGAAGCTTAGGTTAACCTTGGCTTAGTTTAAAAAATAAGCATCTTGATATGTTCTTGTCAAATGCCACTTATTTATTTCTCTTTGCTGTTCCATTAGCACAGTTAAAAGTCTTTCATGCAAAAGCTTCTGAGGAATTCCATGCTTGAAAGTTAAAACAGGAAGCTACTGTGTTAAGCTACTGTGTTAAGAGTGGACAAACACAAATATTTGGAAGCAAGATCAGCACATATAGGCAGCATATTGCAGAAACAAAATGTAGTGTGTGATACAGAAAAAAATATTTTAAATTATATAATCCTGATTAAAAATACATTTTTTTGCCTCAATACCTAGGATTATCCATCTAAAAGCAGGCAGTTTAATTTTTTGGAACAGGAACAAGATGACAAGTCTTTCCATCCATTGCTTCCAATAGTTCCTCTTTGTCTGTGGTACCCCCTAAGCACTCAGGCAGTGATGGAAAGTCACCGCTTGAGCTGAGTTCCAGTCAGTGCTCCTGAAAGCCTGACACCAGGCAGCTGCCAGTTGGTGCTCTTCTATGAAGACCAGAAACTGAAGCCAGATCCTCCCCCCCAAAAAATTATACTACTGGCATTAATAGTAGGAGAAGAGGAGGAACTCTCAGCAAAAATGGCTGAGAACCAAAGCTATGTGCTGTAGGATGGGTATTTTATAGGAGGACACTGTTCCCTGTCTGTCAAGATCTGATGGGAAGGGCCACTTAAGAGGGAGACTTCTATATGCACTTTCTAGAGACTCTAGGATGCAAGACTCTGCTCTCAAGATGAATAACCACATTAGCAACAGAGAAAGTACGATGACGCTGATACTACATGCACCTAGCCAGGAAAAGAAGCTATCTGTCTCAGACTCCGGAGGTGGGCCCATGCAAACCTCATAAATTTAAACAAGGCCAAGTGCAGAGTCCTGAACCTGGGTCAGGGCAATCCCAAGCCTAAACACACACTTGGCAGTAAATGACTGAGACCAGGCCTAAGGAGGAGGATTTGGGAGTGTTGGTGGATGAGAGGTTGAACATAAGCCAGAAATGTGCACTTGTAGCCCATAAAGTCAGTTGTGTCCTGGGCTGCATCAAAAGGAACAGGGCCAGCAGGTCGAGGGAAGTGATTCTACCCCTCTACTCTGTGCTTGTGAGGCCCAACCTGGAGTGCTGCATCCAGCTCTGGGTCCCCCAGCATAAGGGGATGTGGACCTGTTTGAGTGGGTCCAAAGGAAGGCCACAAAGATGATCTTATGGCTGGAGCACCTCTCCTATGAAGACAGGCTGAGACGATTGGGATTTTCCAGTCTGAAGAAAAGAAGGTCTGTGAGACCTTAGAGCAGCCTTCTAGTACCTGGAGGGACTACAAGAAAGCTGCAGAAGAATGTTTTTCACAGGATCATGTAGTGATAGGACAAGGGGGAATGACCTTAAGCTGAAGGAGAGTAGGTTGAGGCTAGATAGTAGGAAGAAATTCTTTGCTGTGAGAGTGGTAAAGCACTGTAACAGGTTGCCAAGAGAATTTTTGGACTCCCCATCCCTGCAAGTGTTCAAGGACAGATTGTTTGGAGCTCAGAGTAACCTGGTCTAGTGGAAGGTGTCCCTGCCCACAGCAGGGTGGTTGGAACTAGATGACCTTTTAGGTCCCTTCCAACCCAAACCATTCTATGATTCTGTGAACTCTCAGGAGAATATCCATGCAGTTGAAGGTTAAAACCAAATCTAACAGTAAGGACAAACAAATCCAGAGTGAGAATGCTGAATGAGAAGGAACATAGAGAAAAGGGACAGGCAGGAAGCTGGATAGCTTTAACAGAGGGAAAGAAGCAGGAGGGACAAAACCCTGAAATGAATCTGTGTGAGCAGAATTTTAAAAATGGACGTATCACGGATAGGAATTCTTAATGGCAGTGAGCTGCAAAAGGGGACTGAAAGACTGGTCTTAAATCCAGCTGAGGGAAGGAATTGTCTGGTTTGCTTGAAGTTTAAAAAACATTGTGTAGTTGGAAGGAAATTCACTGAGGAAAATGGTGAGTGTGAAGGACTTGACTGGATGAGACTCTTGGGAGATGTTACTCCCACATGGACTTGAGAGGGACAAGAAAAGGAAAACGTTTATTTCCTTATGATTAAAGTTATCACTTTTTTTTTTCTATTCCAATAGCATCCTTACTTACTTAGAGGTAGTCCACATGAAATAACCCTTAAAGCGCACATCTACTCCATTATCAACTTAAAATAATTTTTTCAGTAATTTTTTTAATACTTCTTAGTGAAACTAAGAAGTCAATGGCAATTTTTCTACTTGTTTAGAGCAGAGCTAGGTTTTTGTATGCTGTCCTCAGAGCCTTTTTAAAATAATAAAGTTTACTATAACAAAGAAGCTGAACTCAAGACATGCCTGAGTTTTCTCTAGATGCAAGTCAAATAAATTTATGTGTCAGAGGAAAAAAATTAGGGTATTACTAATTATATTTAAACTTTCTTCCGTAGCTGGTAAACTGTAATTGTCAGAATCCTTGCTTGTATGTGCTAAGATTTCAGCAGGTCAGATTGTTTATATTTGTTGCAGTTTGTACTCTTTCTACGGGTTAGGTTATTAGTCTTGGGGCTTACCTTCTAGTTATTTGAACATTCTTTCATCACGTCAGAGTACTTTTCGGAAAACATTCTCAGTAAGGCTCCAGTAGCAGTTACAATAGGATTTTTTAATTTACAATTACTTTATAGGCAAACATTAATCTGACAGAAAATCTGCTATCAGGATGACAGTTTAACGTAAGTGAAAACACAAGGATAGTTAATATGGTCAAAGTTCAGACCTCATGCAAGGAAGTTCAGGAGTTTTTAAGTCAATTTCTTAAAAGCAGAAAACACAAGATTTTATCTTTTTTACTTATTCACTTAAGCTGTCTTTTGCCTACTTTATCCAATTTTTTTAAGTTGTATTAAGAAACTGGACTAGTGTTCCCTTTGAATAGTTGAATTCCCTGTTTATAAAAGAAATTTCTGAAAAGAAAAGCAAAAATATGAAAATTGTTTCATTAAGTCTTCACCAGGGAATTTTCTTGAGTAAGAAAACTGCCTTAATGGACAGGGTATTTATTAATGCAATAGTAAAGTACGGCAAGTGTGTTTTCCATTGCTACATATATTTCAGTCCTGATCTGCAGCTTTTTGATGTTTGAATATTAACATTTTTCACAGCTGAGATTGTCAGTTGACAGCTGGTACCATGGGAAAACGAGGCTACTGCTTCTTGACTGATTGGCACATTCTCCTTAAGGTGCTGGTTTATATGTCACTTCGAAACTGTGGATTTGAACTAGTATCTTGCAGGTAGTTACACCTTATAAGTGGAAAATGAGGAGGAAAATTGTTGCACAGAACATAATGTAGTTCATGGGAAAAGACCTAAAGGAAGTATATGAAATTTCATAGGATGATATCTACAAGTTCTGTCAAGGAGGACAAAACTGAAATGATTTTTAAGTGCCAGCAATCAAAATTAAACCTCTCAGATACCTCAGTGTCAATCTGTGCATCAGGTCACATGATGAACAACACCCCTGCTGTACACAGACGTCACTTCATGTGTAAGGGAGCTGCTATGGGGGCTATGGCTATTGCCCAGGAAATGTCCTTTCCACTGAGCTGGGTGTCTCCCCATTCCCACACCCTGACAGAATGGAACAAAGAGGCTTTTTCCTTCCAGGATCACGCGCATCAGGTGCAGGCCTGAACCAAAAGCAAGCATAGCGATGAAGCTGATACGGTGAGTGCAGGAGGTGAATGACTCCTAATGCCTGCAGCGTGAGAATGAACAGGTCTGCAGAACTGTTGTTTGGACGGGGCTTAATACAGTGCTCAGTCATTTTATACTAGAGATTTTGAGAAAATCCTGCCATTTTTAAAGGGATACAATTATTTTCTCCAAAGGCGAGAACTTTGTTTTTCTTTCTCCCTGTCAAAAAGTTCTTTTAAGTGGAGTGATAAAGATCAAACATTTGCTTAGTGTGTTTTCATGTGGTTTTGACAAACGATTTATTAAAAAAAATACTAAAGCATTGCTTCTGAAGTATCTCAAATTTTGACAGTTGTGTGAATGATTATGCTGTACCACACTGGAATGCTCTAATACGCTAGTTTTGATTTTATACTGAATTACTCTATGGTCCTTGACAATGCTTTAGCACAGCTTTTGAAATGCACATAGCTATTTTCAATCTCTTGACAATTATATTGTTAAAAGATACTACGGAGTCTAACAATTGAATGCCTGTTAAAAGAATTTCAGTTGCTAATATTGAAAGAGCTGTAATGTATCAAGCAAGGCTTTCCCTCTCCTCCCCCCTGCTGTGGAAACTTAAATAATAAGTTTTGATACCTAGATATTCAATAAAATAGTCTGTTAAGCTCTCAGCTGTGTTACCACAACACATTAATTTTAATACCTGACCCAAATCAATGATAGAAAGTTGATATTTTGTTCCTCAGAGGGTAAAGAAACTAGAGTTTTGATTGTTTTTTTTTATTTTAAAACACTATTATGATGCTTGAGATCTGAATAAAAATAAGGAACTAAAAATATATTTTTTTCCTTATGGTATTAAAGGGAATATGAGCAAAGCTAGGACACTTATATGCCACTTGGGTTTAACAGGAATCCTCAGAGAGAGCTAAATTGGAAAGAAAGTTGCTGTCATCTAAGAATTCTGAAGTATTTGGTCATCTAATGTAGCTGTGAAGAATACTAGATTTCTATCCGTATTTTTATTAACAGAGAGGGAAGTTAATAGAGAAAGGGTTGCATATTCTATCTCTTTTTAGCAGTAAGACCTTTTTATGACCTTAGTATGCTCCTGGAAGATTGTTAGCTAAACTTATAAAGCCACATATGGGCAGTATAAAGACAGCAGAAAAGTTCCTGTAGCTTCCCTCTCTCTCTCCAGACTAAGCCGTAATATGCTCAAAGTTGGAAAGAGAACAGATATCTTTTAGTCATACAAAGAGTGGGATATGTTTGCTAAGCTTTGTAAACAACATCTTAATTTTAGGGTTAACCTGTTCTACAGACAGATAAAAACTGACAGAATTTTCAGTAATTACTTGGATCATGGAAAAAAGAAATTTTAAAAGGCATTTAAGGAGTAGTAATGCCTTCCCTAGGCAGCTTGAAAACTCACACAGTGAGTGTTTGCAGAACTATTTAGGTGTAGGATTTTTTTTATACAAAACATAGATCTGGATTTTGTAACCCAAGGAATTCTTTAACATCTCCTCTGAGCTTGGTTTACTTGGAATAGACTTCAAGTTCACCAAACAGTATTTCATTTATTCTCATTAGAGAATAAATACAATTTTTTTGCCTCTGCCCCATTTCCTAGAAATGTCTGTTAAAGAAAACAAAACCACACACTATTTCCATTTGTAAAGCACTTTTTAACTTACTGTATATGTGCGACGTTATTTGGTTTAACACTGTGTAATGTGCCATAGCTCTAAGACACTTCTTAATATTAAATTACTGTGCTATACCTTTTTTCCCCCAAATGCTTTACCTTTTTATATTATCTGATGTTCCTATTATTTTTCCACCTGTAATTTATATTTGGCCAGTCTGAGAAATTCAAATAATAAAATAGCAGATAAAATTGTCTTTGCTTATTTCTGAAACTTCTTGTTCAGTGCCATGGAAATTTTCCTTTTCTTGAAGGTTCTACAGTCCACTGACACGTGGTTTGTTCATTACTTTCGCTGTTATTACCAGTGACAGAATTCCTAGGGTGCATTTGGCCTACCAAAATATTTTCTGTGTGTGACAGCCTTGTTTCAGATACTAGTATATACATGAAATATTTTTTTATTCAGGAGTCATCGTCTCCTATTTTCCCTTCTGCAGTCTGTACAGGAATCCTTAGGGCTCCCATCAGTAGCTTATTGTTAACTAGATGCTGGAACCATTTTTGTCTGAAATTACAACTTGCATCTTCTGTTCCAGGAGGGCTTTTTTTTTTTTTACGGTAGCAGTGGTGAGACACTGGAACGGGTTGCCGTGGGAAGTTGGAGATGCCCCATCCCTGGAAGTGTTCAAGGCCGGGCTGCATGATGCTTTGAGCAACCTGGTATAGCAGAAGATGCTCCTGCCCACAGCAAAGGGGTTGGAACAAGATGATCTTTGCAGATCCCTTCCAGCCCAAACCAGTCTGTGATTCTATGATTCTGTCAGAATGTGGGAATAGGGAGACACCAAACTCCATGGAAAGCCATCAGTTCTGCTTTGACTCTTGTACCTAAGCTGATTTTTACAAGTGGGAAGCATAATGTTTACCTATATATTCATATAATATTTGCACTCCAGTCCACAGTTCTATCTTCTACCTCTCTAGATTCTGAGGCTTACAAACTTCAGTGCCAAAGTAATATGCAGGATGAGAGCCATGCAGCATGTTAGCTTTCCCAACTTCTTCAGCGATGCTGATAGATCTGCCTCTTCAAGGAGGATTTCTATTAAGTTTTCCATTCCACTATTTCTCTCTTTTCCAGGCTGAAGAGGCAGACTGAACTTACTCTAGGGAGCTAATTAATGCAGACTGAGGCACCTTATGAAACTCTGGTTTTGCCAAGTTCCAGAGAAAGATCCATGAGTGGCACCTCTCTGTTGTAGACCCTAATCTAAGATATGACACTGTGTCTTCTAAATCAGTTGGCAACATTGTGCATGTCTAGCTCTATAATAATGGGAACAGTGGTAGAAGACTGTCTTACTTTGCCCCTATCCTGGCTTTCAGCTAAAGCTATGTAAAACCCCATGGAACAACAGATGCAAGAGGCTCTTGAATTAAAGCATGTAAAAAGTTATTAAAGAAACAGTTAACTAAGCTGCTTAGTATTGTAAATCAAATAATGTGGTGCATTTTCGAAAGCAAATACTCTACTATGAAAAGGTACAGTCACTGAAGATCCTAGTTGTTGCAGTTTGAAGGTTGGAAATGGGTATCTGTGTCTTCTAGGGTAAATTCCATTCTAAGCAATACATATGTGATAGTTTAGGAATCAAGCAAATTATATTGTTTCTCTTGGTAAATTAAGGGGAGATGCACACTGATGAATTTGTTCATAACGAACAAGAAAAGAGGAGCAGTAACAAGATAATTGTCTGAACCTCAGTCTATCTGCCAAAGTTTCAAAGATATTCTAAAGGTTATGCTCTTAAATTTTATATGTTAAGTTATATGCAAACTAAAAGGACTGGAAACTGGCAATTCAGGCATCTCCAAGCTCATTTCCTATATGTACACTTGAAGAAAGAAAAAGAAGGGAAATTAAGCACTTGATGTTGATAATTGATGGAGAAAGTCTCCCAGTTTGCTGTTTGGACCAGTCAAAGATGAGAAGTTTACGATCACGTTAATCACAAAGCACAACAAATATATCTTGAATGCTAGCAAGTGACTAGTTCAGTAAAACAAGCCTCTGTTTATCACATTTTTTACTGATAACATCTCAGAGATGGCAAACTGTCAACTTCAATTTTGTCTTGTGGATATGTGCAAGAAAAATCTCATCTTCTTTGGTGATTTTGTACAATTTCATACCTGTATCACCAATTTGGTATTTGTGGAATGATGCAGAAATGGTCTTTACAACGTAGTTTTTAAACACATGCAAAAGTGTAATTTCAAATCCTTTCACTGAAATTTACCTACAGGATATACAACAATTAACTACACAGTTATATCATCCAGAATACTGTGGAAACTTTATCTGGTAACATGTACTAATCTGAAAGTAAAAACATATTTTCTTTTGAGTCCTGCCAGTACTCTTTTGCTTAGCAAATACATCACTGACAGACAGAAACAAGCACTTTTCACAATAAGTAAAAACAGATGCATTACTTAAGAAAGGAATGTGGGATTCAGAGGCAGAATCATCTCTTGCGTACTTCAAAATCCAACACTGTACAATATATTTGTCTTTATCCATTCTGTACAGATGGCTTTGGATGACAGTGTGTCAGAATATCTTTTTCTATTTGAGAAATGAACTTCAGTACAACAATAATTATAACCTTTCATTGATAATTACTTATAAAAAATTATAAGCATTCATTCTTGTATATATTAAAACATCTGATTTTGTTGTGCTTTAGGAAGAAACATATTTCAAAGTGACAAAGGGTTTTTGGCTTTCAGGATATCATGACAAGGGAAAACGAACCTCATTTCAGTGTATACAAAGATACTGCTTTTCTAACAGCAACGCATCCACCAGTCTGCTGGCATGGTTCAGAATGAAGTTCTAGTCTTAGGTTTAAATGTTGATTCCCAACATAGACTTTTATTTTCTAGTCTTTTGATCTGCTGATAAACTACAAATAAATTACCTATATTCCATTTGCTATAAGCAATTTGATCATACATTGTTTTCAGCTGTTGGCAACAGGAAAGACTAAGAAAAAAATTACCTATTGCTTTTACACTATTGCTTTGGACAGTCATATGTCCTGAGTAATAGTCTAGTCAATGTGCTAAGAAGCAAATTCAAGTCAGCATTCAGTTATTTCAATGTCTTAATACCTGAAAAATGCAGTTCATTGAGTACAATGCCATGATCCAAATGGTAAAACTGACATTTATTCAGAAAGAAATTTGTTTAATTGTTGAACTGAAAGGAATTGCCTGTCTTTTAGGAATAACTGAAAACCAAAAAGCTCCAAAGTATAATAGCCAACATACATATCTATATTTAAAATTTCCCATCTTGTATCTCATCTGTATACCAGCCTGCTATCCTCTCAAATTAATTGAAGATTTTATTATTGAGAGGTTTACTCTCCCTGCTGACATGCACATTAGAAAAAATCTTACACTTCAGTATATAAATTGATCCTAAAGTAGGGAAAGGCAAAGAGAAAAGTTCATTTCAGGTATATTGCTACATGGTTCATCTAGGGTTTTGACCTTTGCTTCACAGTATCACTTACTGGCTTACTGCTAAACACTGGATTAGGTGGAATAGTGGTTTATTCTAGTATGTCATCGGAATGCTTAAACATAATCTACTTTTCAAAAGACATTCTCCAGTTTTATGTATGGCATGTACAGTAGTAGCATAATGCATTATTAAAGTTCAGACCAAAAAAAATGTATTTCCATGAAGAAGCAATTTGTAATAACTGTAGGAAAAATTCTTCTGCTCTCTACACAGAAGCAAATCAGAAAAGAACCTGGATGTATGTAACTCATTTTCTTCCCATTGTGTTTGTCCATTAAGCAGATGAAGTGCACACTTCCCATGCTGTTCCATTCATACAACCCAGTGTTCATTCAGAAACAGAACATTTCCTTTAGTTGATGGATTAAAGGCAGGAGAGGGGGAGGTGTGTAAAAATGTTTTGGGATGTGCAATACTTCAGGAACAACGTTTAAAGTTAATTCACACTTTTGTAGTTTGTACTGTATATTTTTACACAACTTCAAAACAACACAGTTGCTGCTTCTTAAATGAACAGAAGTAACTTTTAAAGAGCAAGACCTAATGCAGGTTTTTGTGCAAGTTAATGTCAGGTTATTTTTAAAACCAGTCTCATATTACACTTTCAATTCACTAAAAAAATTAAGTGAACACAATTTTTTTGCCCTGCCTTGACTGATCTTGCATTATATTTTGGTAAGTTGAAATATGAACCTAGGAATGTGTGTTAGTGACCTTAAAAAGAACAGCAAGTAAACTCTAAACAACTTTAAAGGTTATTGTTTGCTTTTCATCTTCACTTGCAGACCAGGTGTCTCTAGCAAAGCAAATCTGAGGAAAAGCTACTTTTTGTTGGAGGTTCTTTGTGAACAAAACAGATGACATTAAGAACAGGTGTTAAAATAGTGAAAAAAGCAAACAGCAATTATTTTACAGGATGTTTAGCTGTGGAACAGCTAGAAAAAAAAAATCAGGCTATTCTAAAGCATCTTATTTGAAAGTCTTTGCTCAAATAAAAGAAACATTTCTCTGTCTAGTAAATCATAATCTGCCTTTCAATCCCCCAAAGAACGGGTTAGAGATACTTATCCAATTCCTCTTAGAACTGATTTCCCAGGGACTAACAGGAAAAAGCATAGTTTTTACTAAATAAGGATGCTGGAATTTGTTTACCTGATGCCATTTATGATACTGTGTATGCCTACTTAAGTAGCATTTAGCATTGGAGTCTTGTGTGATTTTACTATTTATGTCAGGAAATTGCTTAGCAGCTGGGTAGATTGGACTGTTTTACTTTGTGTGTTTTTCATCTTGCATTGCACATCTGTTAATGTTGGTCTTAACACTACAATAGTGAGCATTGTAAATTAACAAGTATAATGGTAAGTAGGGATGTGGAGAGAAGTATGTTTGCCTTTTAGATTAAAAAAGCAAGAGCTACTTAACTGACATTATTTGGGTGTCTAAATTAAGCATCCTAAACCCATAAAGAGAGATTTAGAGTCCCACACTGGAGCCTTCAAGTGTATGCATTTTGGATTTAAGCTTCAAGGCTCATTTTCAGGTTGATGAAAACACTGTGTTGTCTACTTTGGAGTGTGACTT